>NC_143537.1:2204115-2381615 GCF_031878675.1 Megascapheus bottae
CTCAGATATTTGTACACACACACACGTCATTGAGAAATATACAAGCCCATCCCTGCTCTTTGCTATCTCATCGTGAAATCTCACAGAAGTCCCTAACCAGGTGCTGGTGCCTTAGCTGGTACTGAGAGGTGGGTTGCTACTCGAAGCAGTACCTGGCCAGGTGTAAACAGCGTGGCAAACTGGGTGCCAGGAGGCAGCTGCAGGAAATGGGGTGGAAAAGCCCGCAGGGTGGGCTGTCAAGGGCCAGTCTGGAGAGACTCACAGAGAGCAGTGAGAGGACGTCCAGGACACAGAGCGCGTAAGTCATCGAAGGAGACCTCGTACTGGGGGTAAATGTGAATGATAAAGGCTCGCAGATTAGACGTCAGGAGAAATGGGAAATGGGAGCACTGGAAGCTACCCTCGCCACCCGCGCCGCAAGGGCTTTCCCGGAGGAAATGTGAAGCAATGAACGAAGACACTGGGCAGAAGTGTCAAATACCAACGTGGGTGTGTGAGATTCCGAGAGGACACCCAGATGGCGGGGAATCCAGCGTGGAAGAGGGCACAGTCTCTCCTAGCCTGGTTCCCAGCCTTCTCCCGGGGACAGCAGAAGACAGAACCTACCTGAGCCATGGCTGAGGATTAAGAATCCTGCCGAGTGACTCGAGGCCCTGCTCAGCCCACGCTCACAAACAGCAGCAGCAGTCCCACACACTTACCGAACTGCACGGAGAGCTCGCGTTGCCTCCAGCGCCAGCCCCCGCGTCCCTCCACATCTTCCTTCGCCACCTTTGGCACTTCTCTCTGCAGCTTCCTCCGTGTCTGTAAAGTTTTCCCTAACCTCCAAGAAAATATTTCATAGCCATCTAAAAATTTTCTCTTTTGGGTTTCAGAAGCGTAGAGCAAATGAACCTCGTGAACTCTTGCTGCGGCGCCTGCCAGGAGAACCTCCATCTTACCAGGCCCCCCAAAAAAAGCCCTGACCTTGGGTCTGCCTGCCTCTCTCTCTCCTTCATGTTAGTGTTCCTGAGCAGTCTTCACTAAAGGTTTTTTTTTTTTTGGCTATTTCAGCTCCTCATATTAATACATTGATGACTATTGGGATCTTTCATCATCAATATTTAGCCAGGACTGTCCATCCATCAGGCCTTTGTCTCACTTTGAATATCAGGACATCCTCTTCACACACACACACACACACACACACACACACACACACACACGTATAAGAAAGAACATTCCTAAAATGAAAGAGAAGGATGGAGTATGGTCTTAGGAAAACACAATCCAAAATGAGTCTGATTCTTGCCTGATGAAGTGGGGAGGGGGGGAGGCAGTGGCCGTCCTTCGTGGAGGTGCACGTGTTGGAGCTGTCATGCCCGAGACAAGTGACCGACGCCTGGGAGAAGGCTTAAAAGTAGGGAGGATTTGGGGTGGTGGTTTGGGCCGCTGCAAGGGCTGCATTGTTTCTGAGCTGGGAAGAAGGAGACCATCAGGATGAACTAGGACATGGTGGGCCACAGCTGCCCCTCTCATGGTGGCCAGGAATTTAGAGAGAACGAGCCTTCCTCTCTTGCCTGACACTCAAGGCTTCCTGCCTAGCTGACCCTCAGACTGGCCGTTCTGAACCTCTCGGCGTCACCCAGTCCACTGGAGCTGACGGTGGAGATCAGGTAAGACAGGGGGCTGGGGCCAGGCCCGGGGTCATTTTTCTTCCACCCACGTGGAAGCCACATTGTGTAACTTCATGTACGGCAAGTACCCAAATCCGCTGGTTTGAAAGCAGCAAGCGTGCTTTTGTCTGGGTCTGTTCTCCTTGAAGGGGGGCTGCAGCCTGCAGTGGTGTAGGCCTCTGCTTGGTGCCACGTGAAGAAAGGCCCTGCCACAGCCATACCAACCATTAGCTCATAGTAGACCGGGTATGGGGACTCTGGGCGTTAGTCTGCCCTTTCAATTTCCTCGCCTGACGTCGTGACGGTTCATGTTTAAGACAGGGAAGCACAACCCACCTTGCGGGTTGTTTTTATGGCTCTGTGCACCATTTGTTTCAAACCAACGATCCCCCTTAGGTCAACACAGCTACAACAAGAGTCCCAGGACTCTCAGGTGTGTGCCGTCCAGTGTATATTCCCCAAGCTGGAGGACCTCCGAACCCACTCCCTAGCACAATCCCTCGGATTGCACTCAGAATTTGATCACCGGGCTTTTCTCCTCGGCCAGGGTTTCAAACACCTGCAGGGGAAGGCACCTCTCCCCCCCGGAGCAGCTACCTTCCACTTCCGTTCCTTGTAGTTGATTCTGTCTCCAAAGAAGGAACTGATTTGGCTCACTCCTTCACCACATCGCCATAAAACCTTCACCACCCAATCAGCACAGCGTCTTCCCAGCAGTCAAGCCAGGACTGGCGGGGGCAGGGGCTGCTGGTGGTGGTGGTACTGAAAGTATGTGGCTGGCATTCAGACCCACTGTCACGCTTCTCAGAAGTGGCTCACCGTGTCTATTCACCTAGCGGTATTCTGAGGCACTGAGATTTCCGTATTGAGATGCACAATGCGGCAATCAAATAATAGATCAAAACAGTTTTTATCACATAAGAGCAGTGCAGCAGGACGTGTGTTTCTCGCTACGAAGGGACTTGCAAGAACAAATGGGATGTGATCGTCTCCTATTTCAGATCAGAGAGCCAAAGTGTACAATATGTGTCAGTCTCTCGCGTCCGCATGCTATTTCCATCAAAAGCCTTCACAGATAATGCCGAGATACAGTGGTGCTGGGCAAGAGAAATACAATGCTCCACCTTCTTCTCCCCACGTGAAGGACGGGCAGAATGTTGTTTAATTGGACACTTTAGCTCGCCCCACTTTTGCAAAATACAATCATGTCTAAATGGAATGAATAACGTAAAGCAGATGCAGCTAAGATTTCACGCTCCTTTTCTCTTTCTCCTCATTGATAATTCCTCAAAGCCTATTGGCTACTTGATCCTGGTGGTGCAGCTGGGTTCCACTGTGTGGACAGACACAGAGGCCATTCCCAGGGTTTGATAACCACGGGAGGCTGGCTGGAGCACTCTCTGTGCAGGGAAGAAGGCCCGGGAGAGACAGTCTACATTGGGGCACAGCCCTGTGTTTGACCCCCTTCCCGCCTGACTCTTTATGTCACCGTCCCTCTTCAAAGTCAGCTCAGAACTCCACTCAGTGTTCCAGACAGGGTGTGGGGGAGACAAGGCACATCCTTGGGCTTCAAGGGAGGGGAAAAGAAACAGGAAGGTAGGGAGGAAGAAGGAAGGATGGGAAGGAGGAGGAAGGACAGAAAGAGAAAAGGAGGATGGAAGGAATGAGCAAAGGAAGGCAGAAATAAGGAAGGAGGAGGGAAAACAGAAGGAAAGAGGAGGACAGGAGGAGGAAGGAAGGAGGAAGGTCACCGCTGGTCATTAGACAAGTGACCCAGCATGATCCCATAAAGCACCGCTCTCTCCCTCATTTGCATGCAGCCCTTTCTGAATCTGCCCCCCTCCGACTCCCTAGAACGGGTTCTTCCTCCCTTGCACTTCATTTCCTTCTTTTCTGGACTGACTTCAACACCCTCAGTTCTGACTCTGAGCTAAAGATAAGATCGAGATCGCTCTGTGCTTTGTGGTCACTCCAGGAAAAGTTTGAAAACTCTTCTATCTAGTTTATATGGGGTCACCTGCATTCAGAAGGAGCTACCCAGCTGTTACCTGGCTGTCATCTCCAATGACAGACAGGTAGGTATTTGCATCTTTTACCTAGGAGTGGTGACAGAGCTAGGCAAGTAGCTCTTTGAGACTGCTTAATTTATAGAGCATCAGAATTTCTTTCTTGGTCACTGTTTTTTTTATGTCTCCAAACATATATCATGTATATGAGTCAGAGGTTTTGCAATTTATGAGTCTGTCAAAAAATGTGAAGGGTTTGATGATATATATATATATATATAATATATATATATTATATATATATATATTGGAGTTCTCCTCCAATCCCTAATTTACTCATTCTTTCATTAATTTCATCTGTCTATGAGGTCAGCTGAGTTTTTCCCTCTGCCAGCTTGGCTTTACTGCCACTCGTTTCATGGTGACACAAGGCAGCAATGGTGGATGCCCAGCCGGGTCTTCAGGAGGGAGCACGGGGGCTCTGAGCGTAGAGCCTGGACACAGGCCCTGTGTATGGCACCTGAGACTCTGAAGGCCTGTGAGTTCTGCGGTCTCATCCCGGAGTTCTGGGTGTGGGGGGGGGGGGCGGCAGGCAGCCATCTATGTGCCTGTATCTTCTAGAACACCATCCACAGGGGATTTAAAGTGGAGTGGGGGAAACCAGCCCTGTTAGTGGATCTCCTACCTTGAGCCTGAATAAGAGAGAGTTTACCAAAGCGCATTAGCTCATTTAGTTCTCAGACTTGGAAATCCAGTAATGGTGATGTGATAGGAAAATATATTTGCAGTACACATGAACACACACACACATGCACACACAAACATATACAACACATACATGAATTTTCATATACACATTCACATGTATGCACATATACATTCACACCGATGCATGTATAGATATATACTCACAAACACACACATACATAACACATGCATATGTGCACACATACACGTGCACACATTATTTTTAGACACATAACATATGCATATATGCATAATTTGCGAAGAATGACACAAGTGTTTAGAAAAGACACCTCTTAGAGCAGAAATCCGTCAAGTTTCATTGTGCAGGAAGAAGAAAGTCGCTGGTTCTATTTTAACATTTATAACATTTTCTCAAGTGAAATTTCAAGTTGTCTTTCAGTTTTTGTTTATGGTATTTTTAGATCTCTCTCTCTTTCTCTCTCTCTCTCTCTGCATGCAATGTTTTCTTTTAGATGGGCTGCCAACTTTTGTATCTGTCATCTGGTTTCAAGAAAAAAAAATGAGAATCCTCATCATGCTTAAAGCATTTTACTCTCTTGGTTGTCACGGTTGTGGCTGGGCATCTGGAAGGATGGGTACGAGAGGATGGACTTAGAGTCCATATTGAAAAGAATACTAAATAATCACCAATATTTAATGGCATCTTCCAGTAGAGGTCCTACAGCTTGTCTCCCAAGCTATCCTCAAAATTACATTTCCTATTCAAAGTAGGTGATTCTTGTATTTCTCAGGCTTCACAGGTTCCGATGCAGCATTCAAAATGGCAGAAAAGAATGACAGAATGGAGAAAGGCATCCCAGGGCACTTTCCCTCTGAAGGAGAACACTGGGAGAGAGAGGAGAGCATGGACACAAGCCGGTTACTTCTTACTGGGTCAGGTGATGGACACATGGCTTTGGGGTTTCTATTCCAGCCACCGGTCGATCTACCCTCCAATCCAAATGAGTCTCTGATAACTGGGACACTGTGTGGGTTTTTTTGTTGTTGTTTTCAATACAACTCATTACATAAGTGTTCCTCCACATGATTCAAGACACCTGGCAAAACTACCACAGGACTTGGCTGAGACGTCGGGGATGGATGGCTGTGAACGTGAGAGTTCAGCTCTCAGCCGGGAACTTAGCCCCCTCGCTTACATGTTGGGCCAACCTCGAGCAATTCCTCAACTCGGCTTGTCAGCTCCTTCTCATCTACTGAACACCAATTTCTGCCAATACACTGGTCTCCTGGGTGTGGCTCGAGAGAGTCAACCAAGACGCCTCACGGGAGAGGAGGGCGCCACGTGTCATAGCGAGTGCATATGGTCACTGTGGATGGAGGACGGCATGCTCGTCTGTGGTCATCTGTAATCGACCCTTCCTATCGCTGGTCTCCTAGACACTCGTCAAGGTGGCGGAGGAAGCAGATGAGCCCGCAGGGATGCAGAGAGCCCTGGGGGCCGGCACACAGCCCCTCCCCGCCTCCTGAGAACCAGCCACAGAACCAGCCACAGCGTGGGCGCCTGCACCCCCAGCAGCCGAGGACGGGAGCACACGGGTCCTGCATGGTGCAATCCAGTCACCAAGCTTCCTGGCTTCCTTCTCCTTCAACTTGGGTTTGAACTCGGGACCATAAGCATGTTAAGCAGCTGTTCTCTGCAAACCACACAACCAGCACCTCTTTTCCATGGGTACTTTTGAGGCTCCTCCTCGGAGTCCGGATCACAGTCCTCTCTGAACGAACAAGGATAGCCGTCGACCCACCGGGCTCTTTCTGTGGCAGGTCATGAGCTGCCATCCCACCAGTCTCAGTCTCCTGAGAAACCAGGGTCACACGCATGAGCCACTGCACCTGGCTATTTCTTTTGAAATGCAGAGAAAACCTAATAACTACCCAATGTCATATTAAACGTTATGGATGTGAAATATTACAAAAATTAATGCAAAATAATGTGTTTTCAAATGGATATCATTTATAAATGCTATATATACATGTGAAGTTTATATAATTGAACTATCAAAAGGTAATCTCTTTTATAGAGTACATTTCATTGTACATATTTTTTGTTTTAGTTTTTATTACTATATTTTGGTCAATCCTGGGATTTGAACTCAGGGCCTGGGCACGGTCCTTGAGCTTTCTCAAAGCTGGAGCTTTACCACTTGAGCCACAGCACCACTTCTGGCCTTTTCTGTCTATGTGGTATGAAGGAATAGAACCCGGGTCTTCGTGCATGCTAGGCAAGCACTCTACCATGAAGCCGCCCTGACTGTGTGTTCCACGGGAGCGGGTGTTTGGGGGCATGTGTGCCGTCTATGAGAAGAGGCTAGGTGTCAGGTGGATGCATCCAGCCACTCATGCTGAGCCCGAGAGCCCAGCACGCACACCTTCAGGTCCTCAGGAGGAGGATGACATGGTGACAACCCTTTCTTCTGGTTCCTGAGCTGATGAAGACACCCTCAGAGCTGCAGAGTTATAAACACTTCTTTCTCACTTGCTATAGAAAGGACCCAGCAATTCCACTACTTGACATTTACCCAATCATCCAGAAACAAGGACTTACTAAATCCACCGGCACAACAATGTTCATTGCAGCACTATTTACCATAGCAAAGATATGGAACCAACCCAGATGTCCCTCAGTTGATGAGTGGATCAACAAGATGTGGTATTTGTACACAATGGAATTCTATGCTGCTGTCAGAAAGAATGACATCGCCCCATTTGTTAGGAAATGGAAAGACTTAGAGAAAATCATATTAAGTGAAGTAAGCCAGACTCAAAGGAACATAGGCTCAATGGTTTCCCTCATTTGTCATAATCAGTAGAAACCTTGGGCTCTACTAGCAGAGATTTGCAATAGAGCAAAACCTAGATACAAAAGGCCATATAGTATAACGCTATATGAAAGGATCTCCAGGATATAGAAACATAAGCCATATAATGAGTGATTGTTGTCCTTAATGTACTATGTTATCTCTCATCTCTTTTGCTGTCCCTTGGTTATCTCATATTGTTACAGTATCTCACTTGTTACCTGATATATCGGATATATTTGTTTTGGTTATTTGAAATTGGTTAGGGAAGGAGGGAAAAAAAGATGAGGGGTGGGGGGGAGAGAAATGGGGACCAAGACATGTGAAAGGGTATCAATGTATGTGAATTAATGCACCTTCTATCTGGCAAATATCATGTAACCCTTCTATTAATTACAATAAAAAATATATGAAAAAACAAAAATTAAAAAAAAGAAAGGAAGAACTGGTCATCTGTAGATGGGCGTGGCTGGGAGCTAAGCCCACCCCTCACCCACCCAGGGTTCCTTCCCTCCTCCTCCTCCTCCTCCTCCTCCTCCTCCTCCTCCTCCTCCTCCTCCTCCTCCTCCTCCTCCTCCTCCGGATGGGAGGATGTTATCTCTGTGACAAAAATGTGAAAGGAACTGAACTGGAGAGATCTCGATCAGGCTGAGGCAATGAGTCTACCTTGGGGTCTGATCTCTGCAGCTTAATGGGAGAAGGTCAGTTTCCATGAGAGACAGCGAGGAACAGGAAAAGTGATTGTTTTGTTAACAGGCATTCTCTCTTGGGTTCTAGGCTCCTGGTTTGAAAGAGAAGGGCTGTTCTCCATCCTGTGCATCCTTTATGACACCCAGATTGTGATTAATAACAATTAGCTCAGGTGTCTGAGCAAATTAAGGCCATTTCTCCTGCCACTCACTATTCTTTCTTCTATGAAATCCTTCTCTAGGAGGCACAGCCCTGTTTCCCGCGTCACCTTCTATATGTGTTTGGGCCTCTTCTCTATTTTTAGACAATTGTGTTTTTGGGAAAAAAAATTATTAAATTCCTGTCAATTATGTAAACATGCAGCACTTTCTTTTACATACTGTTCTGTTCATTTTTCTATGGAGGAATTTCTGAAACAAGACAGATGGGGTCAATATATAGGGGCGCTGGAATGATTTGATTTCTCCCCCCCCCTCTCTCTGCAAGTCAAAATTGTCACCCTGGAACTCTGCATCATTTTCTGCTTCCCCAAAGAAGCGAATGAGAACACCTGTGCTTTTGTTACCCCTTACCGGAATTAAGGAATGGAATGGAAATAATGTGAGCCATTTCGCTTGCTCTCGCTTCCCCATGCTTCAGGGAGTGAGGAAGAGGCTGGGAACGGCTTTGTTTGGAAGGCATTGTACCACTGAAGCTTGTCCAAGTGTGAAATGCCTTATTTCCTTAAGTCAAGTTACCTAATCTTTTGACATTACAAATATTAGCGTTGGAAAAATCTGTTTTGAAATTAAGACAAAAGCAAACACCATTGCTAATGTACATTTGAAAGAGGAGGGGGGGGGGTGACAGGAAACCATGGAAACCAGCAGAGGCATTAAAAATGGCAACTAAGAATTACACACCAGAATAGATCCAGCCATGGGCCAGAGGAGGATTATATTTGGATCCAATTTGACAGGAATGATAAGGTGTTCCTTTGTGCTTCCAAGGCCCCTCCCCTCCTTCCCTGCACACCGCTCTCCCCTCTCCCTTTTTGGTCATGCTTTTAGAACGGCTGGATGAAAATCTTACTCCACTATACTTTTGTCTTCTCATGAAACATGAAACTCCTTAAAAAAAAAAAAGGCTGCCTCAACCACACGCAAACACAGCTCAAGTTAGGCCACAGGATGGCACTCCGGGCTCATTCAAGTGAGGAAGTGGCGCTTTCTCCCCTGGGATCAAAGGCTCTGGGTCCCCCAGGAGGGGAGGGAGGGGGAGTCTGACTCACAGGCTGCAGAGCACGCCCAGGGCCTATCTTCCAGGTCATAGGAACCGAGTGTTTGATCCACGGAGAGGGCTGGGGTCTTTTCCCCAGGGCCTTCTGTCCACGTGCAGAACGATGGGGAGAGGCCTCGGAAGCCTCTTCGGAGTAGGCTGCAAGGTTATCCTGAATGGAGAGCGAGGAAATGCTTCTTACTCTATAGGAAGCAAGGAGGCAGAAACTTCCTGGGGAAAGATATATCCAGAAAGGCGGCCGCCCGGGGATGTGGGGTGCAAGTACAGTGTGCAAGGGCCCCAACCAGCAAGGCTGCTTGCCGTTAGCTCTAAATCGATATTTCCTTGTGCAGCTACCAGGTTAATGAGTGTTAAATGGAGGGGTGTGGGAACACTACAGAAACACTGCCTTTCCCACATCTGCACGTTTGAGTCTGCCACCATTATTAGTGTTATTAGGATCGTTGTAATTTGCAATAAAAATCCCTGATGTATCAAGTTGAGCATCATTCGAGCTTCAAAGATTCACCCCCTCCTCTGACCCACAGGGATCCTAAGGCCTTGGCGGTGCAGACACCCAGAGCTAAATCTTTGCGGGAGTACCAAGGATCGTATGAAAGGGTTATCTGAAGACCACGGAGTGGATTTTTCTGTTGGCACAAAGAAGAGCGAGTTGCCGGCCAAGGCACAAGAGGGAGAGACATGAGGAAAACAGTACAGGTATGAAGCTAACTCCCATAAATAACGGGGGAAAAGTAATTCAACGTGTAAAAGTTATAACACAAATAGCCACAGCTTTGAAAGACCACGGTACAGCCTGGAGACAGAGATCAAGGCTACAGAGCCACCATCTTGAGAAAACTCACCAGAAAGCAGCAATCGCAAACCAGCCCAGGAGAAACATGGAGAAACGTGGCTGTCCCTGCCACAGTGACAAAGTGCCAGGAGCCATGGATGCAGGCTTTGAAGTCATGTCTACTGAGAGCCAGCCCCTGAGCAGAGTCCCCCCATCCCTGGGCACGCCCCAAGATTCTTTTACCTCATCCCAGACTTGCAGTCATTGTTGTATTTTTCCCTCAGTTTCCCCCAGCCTCCTCCCCACTCCAGGAGAAACATCCTGAGTTTCTTGGCCACACAACAGCTCTTTGCAGGAACCAGCCAGCCTGCCAGGTCACTGTGTGCTGATATCTGTCTTTTCTCACTGCTGTTTTGCTCTGTGAGCCTCCACTCTTGCTCAGATTTTTTCTCCTCATGGCTGGTGCTCTACCACTTGAGCCACAAACCAGAGCAAGCTTTTTTTTGCTGGTTAATATAGAGAGAGGACAATTTGTTTTTTCCCCTACCTTGCCTGGCTTTGAATCTCAATTCTCCAGTCTCATCCTTCTCCTCAGAAGTGAACTCCCTAGCTCTCTCTGATCTTCCCTGTCTTGGCTTTTCGAAATAACAGCAGTAATCTTCCTGTAGTGTTCCACCTTCCTGCCTTCCAATCACCTCTCTGCATGCTTTCTCGGGATCTAAAAGAGGCTGGGTGTGGTGGATCATTCCTGTAATCCCAGCTACGTGGAGAGCCAAGATCAGAAGGCTCATTTGGGCAAAAGTTCCGTGACTAAAAGCTGGGTATGCAAACATGGATCTGATGTCCTATGTGAGACGTTTAAATCAGAAATGAAAGGTCCAAGCACACCCGGGCTGAATGCCAGACCTTATTCAACATCAACAAAAGCATCAAGGACTGAGGTCTGAAGCTGAGATATGGAGGGACCAGGGTTCCAGACTGTGTCTTCAAAATAACCAGCACCAAGTTAGGGGGGAGATGTAGCTCTAGGCTTGTGGCCCTGAGTTCAGTCACCAGCCCCATACCTGTCTGACCTTGGGGAAACTCTCCGTGACCTTGGGTCCAATCCAAACCCATTTTCCTGTAGTTTTAGGGGACCCTCAGGAAATCTATGTGGCAAGATCTGAGGTTTGGTGATTGATATACTTCAGGCCCCAAATCTCTTTCTTAAAGACCTAAACTCTAGCGGTTGCATAATATACCAATTTTTATAAATGACTAATACAAATACAGCCAAACAAACAACCAGGAGCTGACACTTTACTTCTTAATTTCTTTTCTTCTTTTTTTTTAAACAGATTTAAAGAATATTCAAGAATCACTAAGAGAGATTTTTGATTAGCTAATCCTTTTTGGAAAATATAAGCCACCTAGCTTATCTTCGTGTTGGAATACAAGTCTTTCGAGTCAAATATTTGAGCCCAAGCTGATCAGTGTCTATGTCCACACATGTGCTAAGATCGTGACACAGCTTTTCCTAAAATAGTGCGCTGAAATTACCTGGCTGACTTTCTTCCAAGCTATTGAGAGCCTTCGTGTAAGTTCTATTGTGGATCCTTCTTTTCATCTCATAAAAGGGACCAATGAAAGATCTCTGACAATAAATGGGAAGGTCATACATTTGTAGGTGTTTTTTTTTTTCTCATTAAATGAAACATCAAGTGGTGGCATTTAAAGGCCACTAATTAAATGCAGTGCCCATTACCAGCGCTGCAGAAGACTTGCTTGGTGTGAGAAGCAGGTTTGCCCCACGTAGACACTGTTGAATACGTCGTCATGCTGCCTTGGCCACAGGAATAATCAAAGGCTGACAGCAAGTGAACCACGGATGCTACAATATGAAAACTACATGATGAAATATGGATTTCCCAAACGAAAGCCACTTATCCATATACATCCCCCCCGCATCCCACCATTAATGACAATTCTCACTGAACAGTACCCAGGTGGCCTCGCCTTACATGAGGGTCAGGAAGCAGCCCAGGGCTTGGAATGGTCTCTCCAATCACAGGCATCTAGGTTTGTGGATCGACTCAAGTTCCACGCTATCACTAAATTTACAGCCTGACGTTTCTATTCTCTTATGCAATACTTATGAATGGAGAAGCTCCTTGAGCTTTGCCAAGTGTCTGGAGAAAGAAGAGAGAAGAGAGAGACAGGGAGGGAGAGACGCTCACTCAAGTTGGTTCTGGGATTCACAAGGAAGATTCACAGATACTCAAGTTTCATCCATAAAATTAGCAAATCCATCCAAATTGTGTGTGTGTGTGTGTGTGTGTGTGTGTGTGTGTGTGTGTATTATGTATACACGTCTTCCTAAAAACCTGAGGTTATCCCCATATTATAACATTCCATGCGAATACTCTGTGAATCATTGTTATGTGATTTTGTTCAGAGACAAATGGTAAAAAGAAAAAGAATCGGTGCTCTGTACAGATACAGTAATTTGGGGGGCATTTGTGATCTGCCGTTGGTTGGTTCAATGGATGCAGAACCTATGAGCATAGGTCAGCCAACTGTGTATTTCTGTTTTGTTTTTTTTAATCCCCCTTGTTTGTGAGACTTTGTTAGGGTATGTTCTGCTAAGAAAGAATGCCGCTCCTAAAGTGACAGCCTGGCTGAGTGGATACAGGTCATAACGCATTGAAAAAATCCTGACATGCCAGGACCTTATGTGACGATTAATACCTTTAATTCCAGTAAGTGGGAGGCGCTCGCAGCCTCGTGAGCCTGAGGTCTATCCAAGCCATGGAACTAGGTCTTGCCTCAAAAGGAAGCCACATGAAAAGAAGCATAGGAAAATAGAAACCCCACAAGGCAGGGAGAGCAGGTAGTGAGACGTATACAGAAATTGATCGGAAAAGTGGATGAGGGCTAAGTTACGATACACATTTATGTTTCCATTCTACTTTCATTGCGGAGGACAAGCCTGAGCCCTGAACCATGCAGTCATCACGACTCGAGTCTTTAGATCTTTCTTGGTCCTCAACTGTAACCACGCACACCACACTTGATCCACTGTTCCGGCCTCGTCGATCACCATTGTCAAGAGACTTCCATCGCCTGGCTTCTAAGAATGGATGGTTGCTGATTTCTACTTCAAAAATGGCATGTGGCTTTACTTTGTTTGTGTCCTGAGAAAACAAAGAAATTGTCCGGCCTTGAGAGAACCACAAAACCCAAAACAAAATATTTTTTAAAAAAACAGCCTGGATTACGCCAACCTTGGAAACTTCCCAGACCCCTTAAACTCTTCATTTCCGAGGCTACAAAGAAGTTCTTTGGCTCTGGGAACCAGAGAGACAAAGAATTAAAAACAATATTTTTTTAAAATGAAGAATGAGTTAAACACTGCTTGAAGGAGCAGGGAAAAAAGAAAAGAAAAGAGAAAACAACCCTCCATTTTAAAAAAAGGATTAAAAAAAAATGAGTTTGTTTGCCCTTTGCCTGACAGTGTGGACTCTTTCTGGTCTAAATTCTTCTACCTTCATCTGGGTACACAAAGGCCGGGCAGGAGTTGAGAACTCCAGGGAACAAGACTCCTATACTGTTTCCCACTCTCTACTTATTAAAGCCAGACCGATGCTTATTTTCTCTGTACGTTCTCTGGGAGCCATTTTCAAGTGCTCTTTACCAGCCCTATAGAAAGCATTTGGGCATTGTTGAGTGTATTCGTGGATTTTACCCACGCTTATAAAACAAAACAAAAACCAAAAGGTTCTGTTTTCTTCACGTTCGTCTTTTCCAGTTAGCACTCCACTTCCTGCTTTAATTGTCACTTCGAGATGTTTGGTCGTTACGTCATCCATTCTCTATCAGGTTGTCATATGGACACTGAGAATTCTGTGGAGTTAAAGCAATCTATCTATATGTAATAGTTTCTTTTGATATTTACCCATGCTAGCATTCTATCCTGGCGGAGGCAGTTGTTGTGAGTCACTGGGAAAACAACTCCTTCTAAATGGCTCTTGTACGTAGGGGAAAAATGAAATCAAGTGCTTTTCTTATCATATTAAGTGAATACATTATATGTTAACAAGCATTTTCTTATTTTTATAATGGAAAAATTGTTAAGCACAATTTCACTCTCCCTAATTGTAATACAGCAGATTGGCTTTTAGGCTGAAATATAATAAACTCTCAGCTCTGCCATCAGTGATGAGCTCAAGGTGGACAGAATCTCAGGGAAAATAATGATTCCTTCAGCCTCCAAACATTTATATGGTTCGAATTTCATGCACAGTTAGGGCTTCAGGTCTTTTTTGAGCCCCCAAAATAAATACTTTAACTATTTTCTGGTAGTTTGAGACACTGAGATACAAAGAAATGACCCCATAATATCCCCCCAAAAGAGAAAAGAAAATGATATCACTGTCCTAAATCCCATGGTTATACATAAAACGCTATGGTTTTGTATTTTGAAATAAAGTCAGCACACACTCTCCCTTGGCTTTTTTGCTTACGGCTGGTATTCTTACCACTCGAGCCTCACCTCCACTTCTAGCCTTTGGCTGGTCTATTGCAGATAAGAGTTTCGAGGATTTGTTTTCCTGGGCTGGTTGGAACCACAATTCTCAGATTGCCGCTTTCTAAGCAGCTAGAAGGAATTACTGGTGGCATGAGCCTCCGGTAACCAGCTCAAAGGATATTTTTTGCTCACAGACAGCTTAATATTTTTGTTTGCTGAACTTTTTGGAAGAATTCACATTGCTTACATCCTATAAGAAATACAGTATGCACATGAAAATTGGAAGGACTTAATTTACATGTGCGTGTGTATACATATATGTGTATATTTTCATCTCCTGCATTGTTTGGCCAAAGATTTTAAATCAGTCCCCAACAGTTTTTGTTTTTAAACAAAATAATAGAAAAAAATTTAGGCAGAAGGAAAATAAAGGTTTCCAAACACCAAAGTCATCTTTTTTCAAAAGAGAATTCATACAGTCATGCTCAGAGCTTAAGGCAGGCCACAGATACATTAACTGTTTGCTTTCTAGCAGCCAAAGTGAGGGTGGATACATAGATATAATGTCCTGTCCACACAATGCACACAGCCCGTTCTTCCGAACACTGTCTGCTCCTCGTGGAAAACACCACTCACCACCCAGGCATTATCCTCTCCTGAGCCATTGCATCACACGCAACAATGCATTTGGTGCCACGTTTCCTCGCAGATTCAATCCATTTTACCTGCTAGCGCGATGACAAATCACCACTTCGCAACAGCAATCCAAAAGGAAGCCAAACGGCGCAATTATTCAGGAAAGAAAATGGCAGAGAATGTAAGTCCTTTCGATAAGGTCTTCTATCAATATTACTTTCCACCTCTGTTTGGATGATTGGTAAAATGTTTGGGATGGGAGGAAAACACGAGAGCCTGTCTAGCTAGCATTCTCTAAGCTAATTCAAGAAAGGATTATTGGTTTAATTGTCATCTGTGCAGAGAGATAATAATGGTCTTGTTATTGCTAATTGAAAAATTCAATTCCATTTACTTGTTGGAGGTACTGAAACTTCACTTCTGATAGCAATTGGGGAAAACTTATTTTTCCCCTCTTACTAGGGCCAATTGTTTTTCTCTGAAAATAGCTACTACTCAGCATTCGCATTGGGATAAAGTGTGTTTGGAGAATGACCCTAGACACCCAAGAATCCAGCCCATGCACCAATTTTTTTCTTAAATTTAAAGTTTCAATCAATGTTATTCTGGGTCTCCTGCCCCATCAGCCTTCGTCAGAGAAATGCAGAGGTGACGAGCTGCCATTTCACACCAGTACGCAGGTTATGTTGCATTACCTCTGTTTTGGAGAAGCGGATCTCATCTGAGAAATTAAACCTATCTGTGGAGTTTGGGTGGGAAGAGGGCAGGAGGGCTGAAATGCCTCCCCTCCCTCCCTCCCTCCTTCCCTCTTTCCCTCCCTCCTTCCCTCCCTCTTTCCCTCCCTCTTTCCTTCCCTCTTTCTCCCCCTCCCTCCCTTCCTCTCATGCATGTGTGGCCTTGAATGAATCTCTTTCTTCACAGGCAAAAAAGAAAAAAAAGAATGTGTTTTACTGGGCTCCACCGTGTTGCTTAGCAGTGTTGCTAAAATTAAATGTGAGAATGTCACTAAACTCTTTTGGTAACGTTTAAATTGTTTGCTAATTGCAGGTATGTGCTTTTCCCTGGATTCCTTTGGGGACTCCAGTGCAGGGACCACAGGCAGAATTGTGAACTCGGGGTCCACGAGCGTTGAGAAGCGCGGAAGAGGCCTTCTCTCCCCATGACCTTCTGGATATGGCAGTGGCATCCGGCTGCATTTTCTTAAACATCACTTTCCTAGCTCAGGCCTCTACACAGAGATCCCACACCATCACTTCAGAATTCGGAATCCAAAGTAGTCTTTCCTTGCTCTTTTCCTTTGCCACATCGGGCCTTTTATGGTACCTTCCAGTTTACTTGAAGGATTCTGGCAGAATCTTCACAGGCATTTCCCCTTTTATTTTCAGAACCCAATATCTGAGTCAGTTCCCTATAGTTCAAGGGTCCCAGCCAACTCCACCTACCTGACCCAAAGCCTTGCATTTGAGGCCTCACCCTTTAATATGTACATATACCCCTGCCCCGGACAACCTCATACATTCAACTCATATTTCCTTTGTGGGGGGGAGGAGAAAAATAAGATTTCACGCACAATCAAGTTTATCTGCCTCTGATCAATAAACGCATTAAAACAAGATAGAAAAGAAATACAGTTAACCAATTTAAATATTACTGGAAGTCTTGTCGAACTATAGACGGCTGCCTGTGAAATCTCCTGGGTGAAAGGTGTGTTGAAAACGTTTCAGGCAACAGGAGAACGCTCTCAGACGCTGTGCAGCCACTTATGAAAACCATTCAGGTGCTTTCCCTAATCTGAAAGGGAGCATTTCCTTTTAGCATTCGTTTTATAATGAGCTTTTTCAGGCAGATTTCAAAGGGTGCACGGTTCACATACTTTAAACTAAATTCACTCATAATTTAGCATCTGACAAAAGCCAATGCTTAATTGTCTCTAAAGAGGCTATAGAAGGAAAACATTTTCCTTATTCACAAACAAGAGTGCTAAACAGTAGGCTTCCCCACATGAACACCCCTTCCCTAATTTTCATAAGAACTGCTCTGTTGAGAACTGGCCTAGGAAGAGTCTGGGAGGCAGGGGTGGGGGTGGGGGGGTTCTATGCCAGGCTGACCCCTGAGGCTGGAGCTCAGAGGTTTCTTGCAGAATCGCCTGCTTCTCTCAGGGACTACAACTTCAACATGGAGGCTGGAGGAACAGCCTTCTGCCATCCAGGAGTATGTGAAGGTACCCAGCCGTGCACTCTTGGCTGAGTTCTTCAGCTAAGTCCCTGCGTTTTGGTAGTAGCAGAATTTGAATTCAGAGCCTCAGGGGACTAGGGCTGACACTATGACACCAATTCGCAGGTCTCCTGGTTTCTCACTGATGAGAGAAGCCTAGGATGGGGCAGATGTGTCAGTGAGGCCAGGAGTTCCCAACACAGGGCCCCGGGGACAGCAGAGGCCTGGTGGTTAACGGACGTGACTCTCGAGGGGCTCAGCGACGCACTAGAAATAATGCCAGCACCATTGCTGATGAAATGATTTCAGCAGTATGCATGCCTAACCCACATCCTTCACCTAGAAGAAGCGCCATGATGTTTCCCCCAATATATATTTTATCTTTCATGATGAGTACTGGGGCTATGACCTAGTTCCTAGATGTCATAACTTGGGAACTTTGTGGACTAATATCCACCTGTTTTCTCATATGAATAACCTCCTTTTCTTTCATATGCAATTTCCTGCTATTGGCACCCTTGATGGATTATCTGAATATTCTCGTTTTGTTTTTGTTTTTCTTCCACGTTAGAGATTTGGCCAAGATTTGAAGCACAGATCTCTTCTGAGAGATGAATTGTGAGGCTAGGGAAACCCTCTCACGTACGTGCATTTGGGAAGAGAACATCTCCTTTGGAAGGTGAAGTTAAAATACGATATTATCACCTGGAACCCCTGGCTCACACCTGTAACCCTAGCCAATCAGGGGGCTGAGATCTGAGCATCCTGGCAGGAAGGGGAACTTTGAGAAACTCTTACCTCCAAGGAACTACCAAAAAGCTGGAAGAGGAGCTGTGGCTCAAGTGGGAGAACACGAGCCTTGAGGACAAAAGCTATGGTCCAGAGCCCAGGCCTTGAGTTCAAGCCCAGGACGGGCCCCAAAACACTGTTTTGAGCCTAGCCAATCCTGATGAAACTGGAGATAGGAGCAAAAAGAGAAGAAGAAAAGAAAGAAAGCAAGAAAGCAAGAAAGCAAGAAAGCAAGAAAGCAAGAAAGCAAGAAAGCAAGAAAGAAAGAAAGAAAGAAAGAAAGAGAATAAAATAATTCCCATTCTTATAAAGCTTTCAAAATTTCTGGTAATTTTCATAATCATGACACTTGGCACAATTTGACAGTATCTTATATTGATTCTCAGATTTTAAGACAACAATCATTACATTATCATCTGCAGCCTAAGCACTGTAGCGAAACCTCCTAATTAGGATAAAACACAGAGCCAGGAGCGGCCCCAGCAAGTCACAACAAGTCAATATTTTTAATAAGGATTAATTTAGAAAAAAAAACTCTACAAGGTTGTATTAGAGGCAGTTCTGGCATGTCTATTGATTAACAGTTGGCATTACATTTCATAAAGGGCTCATTATGTAAGGCATCAATCTAAGTGTGATGTTTTCCCCCCTCTTAAATACTATTGATTTGTTGTGATTGTGTGTGTGTGTGTGTGTGTGTGTGTGTGTGTGTGTGTGTGTGTGTGTGTGTGAAACACAGCTTGGGAGCTGAGACGATTGAGTCCAGGACCCTTCTGTGACAATGTCCATTACTCAGGACACCCAACAGAACCAACAAAGAGGCCCCTGCCCCTCTGTCTTCTCACACCTGGCCCCCTGACAAACTGGGCCCAGGAAACATGCCTGTCATAGCATCCTGTGGGCCTACCCATCTTCCTGGGCATCCTGTGGCTCTGGCATTCCCCTTGGGGAAAGGAGAAAGGGATTTTATTCGTCTGAAATTGTGCATGTGCATTCTCCACTAGCCTCTCTTACCCATGTGTGTGTGTGTGTGTGTGTCTCTCTCTATATACATGTATGTTTAACACCTGTACACACACATGCATGATACATGCACACTTATGCATGTGTTATAGACATGCACGCATATTCATACGCAATATATAATTTTAAGTCTCCTGGCAGATAAATAACCGTGCCATTTGGAAAACACCGTCACTGTGCTCTGAGGCCCACAGGAGCTGAAATCCGTAGAAAGTCACGCCACCCGGGGGCCGGCAGCTCGTGACCATGCAGCCGTGACATTTAGAAGTCCTCAGGCCTCCCCACCATCCCTTCTGCACCGACACCAATTCACTCCCCATCTCCAGGGCTTTTTACATAAACCATGTCTGCTGGAAGCTGCTTCACCCACTTTCCAACTCATCCCGTCCACACTTCTTCAAAGATCAGAGATGATCGATCACCTTGGTAATATCTTAAATGCACGGAACCTCATCTCTTCAAACATAATTAATAATGGGAAACTCTAAAGCCTCGGTGGCCTAGATGCTGTGGAATTAAACCCCAGTGGGTTCCACCTGGATGTGTGACACAGAAGACCTTCCTTTCCAACACACGCATAAAGCACATTTATGAGCAAAATGTATTAGGAACTCCTGGTTCTTTCTCAGAAGCTCATTAAGAAGTTATGACAGAGTCTTTACCACCTGCAGGTCAGTATTTCTCAAAAGGGACCTAAATTGGCTAAATTTAAGTTTATGTTGTACATTTTAAATCAAACTAAAAATACTAATAATTTACTACACAATGTTATATGTTGTGTATGTTATATAACATAGTTTATAGAAAAGCATATGGTCTATAGGATACATACATGTCACACATATATGTTATATGCAATGTATGCATGTATGAATGCATTATATATAGTATTTAATATGTGACATATATAAATACCTATACACACATATATATGTATATATACATACATATATATGCAAGTTTATTTTATAAGAGGAAGCATCCTAGACAGATATGCATAAATAAAGGCAGAGAAAGATATGCAGTCTAATAAGAAGGAAGGTAATAAAAATCCAGGCTAAGAGATGAACAAGTAAATGATGTGATAACTAAAGAAAGGAGAAGGAAGAAAACGCAACAGCTTTGATATGGAGCCCAGGGTCCATCACTGAAAATCAGGTCAGATCTCGTCCACTGGAAATCCCAAACATGTTTGCCCATCGGCTGCTAGAGAAATCAAGCTACGCTACTGCATCTTTACAATATACCCAGGTAGAACAGGTAGTGTCAATGATATTAACATGCGGAGAAGCGTAAAGGCTGGAAAAAGATTTTGTATTAAATACTTCGGACTTTTCTGAACTATAACTTTCCCTAGCCCTCAAAAGCAACAGTTTAAAATGATTAGAATTGGGCGAGATGGTTGGAAGCTTGAAATTAGTTATAGAAGGAATGTTTATACCAGGTGAAATTAAGGGTGCAAAAAACAATTTAAAGAAAGTCTAAATCCTACAGTTGCCTGGTCCACATCCACCTGCACAGCGCTGCCTCAAGGCGGTGTGTTCCACCATTCTAACGCATGCCACCCGCGAAGACCTCAGCTCACACTGCACCTGAGAGAGCTGTGCAAGCTGTCCTGCCACATCCCTGTGTTACGACGTGGCCTGTAATGTGACTTCCATCCAAATAGTTTCTCAGAAGTTTTCTATACACTAGGCAATGGGGGCTTATGCCTATGTCCTACTTATTCAGGACGCTAAGATAGGAGGCTCTGCATTCAAAGCCAGCTCAAGAAGGAAAGTCCATGGGATTCTTATCTCCAATAAACGACTCAGAAAAAGCCCAAGTTGATGCCGTGGCTCAAGTGATAGAGTACTAGCCTTGAGTACAAAGAGGTTAAGAGACAGTGCCCAGACCCTGAGTTCGAGCTCCAAGGCCAGGAGAAAGGAAATTGTCTATGGAATTAGAAAAGTATCCATCAGCTTTGCAAACTCTAGTGGCTCGGCAGGTAATTTCCATACACATCGCAATCTCTGGAGATTATGCACGTCTTGAAATTTACCTAACTCGAGGTAAGATTTCCCACAGCATTGATTAGAGATGTACGGGTTCCACTTGCATATTTGTTTTTGGGCTTCCCCAATGGGGCAGGTGAGATGTAATCACCCACCGGAGATGATGGAATTCATTAGGAGAGGAGCTTCCAGAAGAGCGGGGCTGTCCTGAGTGGGAGGGGGGCATTTTTAAGGCAGCTCTTTGTCTCCATCCGTGGAGAGGCGAACAGGAAGTCAGACCCTCCCTCAGAATTCCCAGCCTCTGACACAGTGAGAGGTTCGCTTCTGTTTGTTTGTGAGTCACCTGGACCAGGGCATCCTGTTACCATCACCCAACTAGTGATACCAGAAATGATGAATTACGGTGGGGACATGCATCTCAGACACATAACAATAGCTGTTATTTGCAATCAACCTGGCAAAAACTTCCAACATTATCTGCATGCGAAAAAGTGGTGTGGTTCTATGACGCATCAAGCTAGGTTTAAAAAAAAAATTACCATCGGAACCACCTGGAAGAGACTGTCAATCATCTCGTCTGCCAAATTTGACATGGTGAATCACAGCTGTAATTCTGTTTAACTTTAAAGAATCCTATTAGTTCAAATTTTACGTATAATAACCAATTTGCATATCTATATTGCATGATGGAGAATTTATATCAGATGTGACATACCAGTCTCAAGAACAGCCCAGGACACTTGTTAAAGATGAGTGTCTTCTGGTTCTCTTGAGCATTCCATTGTGGCTGGTAGACCCAGCCCAGTTAGATATCCATCTATTTCCTGTACTCTTTGAACATTCAAACTGGAAAAAAACTACACTTAAATGAAAGACTTCTGCTTTGATGACACAAAGCAGACTCATTTTAAGCACTGGAGTTTACTTTCATATCCACCACATATGCCACAAATATATTTCATCCTCTGGGTAATGGTTGAATAAGCCATGGCACACTCAAGTGCCAGAGGCCAGCTTCCACTTAGCATCTTATCACTCCAAAAAATATTTTTAAAAAATCCTTCCACAGGGACAGCATTGTATCTGAAAGATTCATGCCACACCTCATTTTAATCATGGACACAATAACCCCTTCTCTTCAAAGTCATTTAGCTGTGAATTTTCAAGAATACATCAAGGAGGTTTTCTATGGGCCCATCTGTGCTTCACATTTATTTTCTGTGACTGTTTTGCTGAGTACAATGAAAACCTTGACTACTAATGAACAGGAGGCCCAGAGAATGAGAGGCTGCGGCCGCCGCCTCGGCTCTCCATGCTGCTTGTGCTGAGAAAAAAATCCTTTCACCTGAGCTGCCGCAGCCACGGGACTGTTGATCTGTGGAAGCTTCTCCCCCACGCACCCCTTTAAATATAAGAAAGCCTTTTCGTTGTGCTGCATTTCTTCTCTCCTAGCTACTCCACTTGAAGAATCGTTTCTAATATGGTCTTCCTGGCTAAGGAGTCAGAAAGTTAAAAGCAATCTTTTCACTGCGTTCAGAGCAACAGGACTCGGTGTTCCGATGAGGAAAGCCCGGAGCTGGTGGGAAGAAAGGCTTGGGTATGCAAGGATGATAAACGCTCCAGTGAAGAAACGGAGCCTCTATCCACTCCATTTTCACCATCTGTACAATGGATGAATCCCATTTTCCTTAAAAAAAAAATCCACCTTCTGGAATTACTAAGGTGCCTTGAAGTTCTTAGCCATCGAGGGAAAATGGCTATCTCTGAATATTCCATCCACAGGACATGTTATACAATACCATGATACGTAATCAATAGAACCTCAGCTAATAAGAAGAAGAGAACAGGATCTCTCTATAACCTTATGGTCAACACGACCAGTCAACCTATAGATAGACCTGGTAATACTAAATTATCTTCTCGCTAGGAGCTACGTGTTGAGTGATGTCCCCTGCTGACTCTCTGCCCTCCTAAGGCTGCAGACTTGGGGATAAAGATAATTCATTAATTTAGCCCTGTTAGGAAAAGTAGATCCTAGAAGAGGATTGCATTGGCACAAATGGAAAAAGAATCTATTCCAGTGCAAAAAAAACCCAAAAAACAAAAACAAATCCCCCACAGTCGTTGCAGCATTGCAAATGATAAATGTACTTCTAAGCGAACTCATATTGTGTTATGGGCTTACAGTAGCCGTTATGCCCAAAATGTGCGATAAATGATCACTCCCTGAGTCCCCACGGATATCTCAGTGATAGACGATGATCAGATCGGTTGCTAGAGAAAATGTGTCTGATATTTTCTAGTGTCTTCAGAGTTAGTTCAACGTGGAACTTATGAATGGTCGGATATATTTTATCCTACTGATGGAAGCAGTATTCTTAATATTTATTTAAAAAAAACTCAGCAGGTGAATGCCAGTTTCAAGTTCATCAAAACAATCACCATGCTTTGCAGAAAACAAAGCTTAACAAACTGGCTTAAACAGAGAATGGCGAGAAAGATCTTGTGTGTGAAAAAGAAGATAAGACAATATCACCTGAAACAAGTCCTTCAACTCAAAAGTAGACAGATGCATCGCTCCTCTGGACTACTCCTCTCTCTCCCCCTCTCTCTCTCTCTCTCTCTCTCTCTCTCTCTCTCTCTCTCTCTCTCTCTCTCTCTCTCTCTCTCTCTCTCCCTCGTTAATCAGGACAATAATGAATAAATTATCTTTCCTGCTTTCTAATCATCTATAGTTTGCCCCCTTTTCCCCTCCAGAAGATGTATATCTGCTCAGAACTACAATCAGAATTTGTCTTTGGTATAGAAAGAGCAGTCAGAGCAGGAAGAACGGTTGCTAGAAATTCAAAACAAGTTGAGTTAGTGGGAGATTCCCTACACACCAGGACTTTTGCGAGGCATCTTGTATTTTCATTTAATTACCATGGCACAAGCCCGGGAGAAATGTATGTGTATCTCCATTTCAGAGGCAGCAAGACTCTAGCCAGCTGCCATGGAAGGAAGGAGAGAGGGCATGGCAAGCAGAAACACTGTGAGACAGAGAACTCAAAAGAATGCTCTTAGGGGCATGCGCACATCAGTCACAATTTATGGTCTCTGATGGAGGAGTCGAAGGGGAAGGGGAATCCCTGGAGCAGGAGGCTCTGCCTGCTGCTGTCTCTGAGGGACCTGGTGAGGAAGGGCAGGAGGGCAGAGCCTCTCTGGTGCTCTCAGGCAGGACACCAGGCAGACCACACATTGAAAGAGTAGGCAAGAAGCACCAGGAAGGGACAGTGGAAAGAACTCAGATGAGGAATCAGGTCAAACAGAGCCAATTCCAATTTCTCTCTTTTATATCAGGTATCTGTGTGTGCGTGTGGCATTTGGAAAATTACCTACCACCATCCTATCGTCCACATCGCTGTCCTGTACAGTGGGGACAGCCATGTTTACTATAGAGGATTTATTCTAGTTCAAGACCCCTGGAAGCAGAGCCTAAGCTATATGTGTATATATAGCTTATTTAGATAGTATATATATATACACACACACATGTACATACACACATATGTGTAGGTGTGTAGATATATACATACATATACATGTATACACATACACACATGTGCACACACGTACACACACAAAGGAAGTGACACCTGTTAGGGACAAAGTGAGAAGAAGATGGGATCTCAGAACCACACAGAGCCTCCTCTAGCTCATTCCCCAGGTGTCTGGGGAGTAGAACTATCTGTACATAGATGTCCCGGCCTGGGACACGTGAGAACCTGACTTTTCCTAAGCGTGGGAGCCTTGTTTATCATCTGCCGTGACCGTTAGGCAGAACAAGCAAGTGCCAGTGCTCTGAGGATGGGAATGGGAGAATAAATTCCATCACGGCAAGGATATCCAGAGGGGAAAAGTGTTCTCTTACACACAGGGATAAGAGCACACCAAGGGGAGGTTAATTTTAACGGGGTGAGAAATGCAATAAATGAACCTCTGTCGTTCCCTGGAAGAGAAGAAGTAGTCGGGAAGGAAGTAGACTCTTTACGGAAAGCTAGGTCCCTGCTGATCGAGGGGTGAGGAGAGAGGTGAGGCTGGATAGGTGCTGTCCACTAAAAGAAAATGAATGGACGGGTAAATCTGAAGGTAGATGCCGGGTGGAGACCAAGAGATGTAGACCAAGAGATACGCAAGAAAGACACCCAGAGAGGAAGAGAAGGGACTTAGGGAAATCAAAGGCGGCTGCAAGTTTGGCTCAGGGAGAGGAGACAGGAGAAATCTTGAAGAGAATTGTTCTTTCTGGGACAAGTGAGAAAATTCTCCATCATCAACTGTTGCCCTGAGGGCTGCCAGTAGGGCGTGTATGTGTGTGTGTGTGTGACAGTCAACTGCTTCTAACCTAAGACCAGGGTTCTCTCTCTGCCTCAGCTACCAAATTTAGTGTTGAATGTACGTATTGTGTACAAAACAAACACACAAACAAACAACATCAGGAGTAAACTCAGGCGGAGGAGAGAAGCCAGCAAACAGCAGAGCCAGGGCGGGAAGCAAGCAGAGGCACAGAGGAGAAGGCATCTGAGCGCAGTTAGAGCAGCCGGCCAATCAACTCTCAAGGCGCAGTATTTTATTCATAGTAAAAGTTAAAACAAAGAAGAAAATGGAGACTAATCATAAAAAAAGGCTTAATCATGAAAACAGAGCACATGCCTCTCTGCACAAAGGGCCCTCGGAGCCAATCACCAACTCAAAATGAGGGAGGCACAGTGGTAAGTCCCCTCTGCAGCACCAGGGGGGGGAAATATCCCTCGTTTAATCAGTAGACATTCTTTCTCTAGAGCCGGCCCATGCCTCTTACAGCACACTGCACGAACAGCCATTACTCAGAATGACAACATCGTAACTAAAATCACCATTTGTTCAAGTTAATTTCTTAAAGATCTGTGATTTTCCTCCATTACATTTAATATTTATGAATCCTAACTCACTGGAACTTCTCTATTTTCGGGTTATTACCATTCCTTTTCAGAATGTAAAATGAAGGTCATTAGGGCTGGACGTTCCCTTTTCTTCTTCATTTACCTAGCATTACATCCTTAAGAAGCAATAGAATTCCAATCAAATGCTTGGCATACAATAACAGTCTTACCTTTACATGAATGTTATGGCACCCTGGAACATATTCAGATCCCATTAACGCAAGCTGCTACATGTGAGCCTTTCTTACTTTAAGTTAGCACTGTTCTCTAACAAATCCACCAAGAAGTGGAGTCCCTTTTATTTTCCATGGGAAAAATCCTGATTTTTTTTTCCCACTGGAACTATACTATTGTAACAGAAGAAAAACATCTTGAAGGAAACTGAAAACCCCTGGCAAGGAAGATAAGAAGTTGGCAGGCAGGCGAGCCTCACGCAGGGTACTGTGTCGTTCTGCCCATTCCTTCCACACCTCTTTTCCTGGCATTTCTGTCTTCCTTTCTTTTTTAAATTTTAGAATTCTCCTCTGGGATGGGCTATGCATGGTTCTTGGACTCCAGTGTCTTTAGACCTTCTTTATTTACAAGTATTCACATTGTGTCAACTATCATTGTAATGAAACCAAGAAGACATTCTTTCATCTCATAGAACTTGGTAATTTTTGGCAATGAAACATCTACCTATGACAATATCTAAAATAAAGTCCCTAAGCTGTAGACCATTGAGGTTTGGGTACTATACTCTTATTCTCCGGCTATGCAGAAGGGCGATGTCAACATTGAATTAAATAAATTCAATAGAAAGGATGGTTTGACTCCTTGCCAAATATCTTCTGTGCGGTGGACGTGTTGGGGTGTGATCCTAGTTCTTTATTACTTCCTTTGCTCCCAACTCTTTATTCCTGATTTTTTTTCTTAGGGAGAACATTCAAGAAAAGCCCATGGACTCCTCTTGCCTATGGGTGGAGAGATAGGAAGGGGAGAGAGGGAGGAGGAACACAGAAGGGATACAAAGCAAAGCAATGGAATTATGACACACACCAGGACTCACTGAAAAGTGGAACATTTTTCTCACCACCCTGAACTAATAAGGAACGGTCTGCCATGCTGGGAAAATGAGTTTAAATGATCCCTCCCTGGGGAAATAAACACCCACAGTCACTGTAAAAAAAATAAATATGAAAGACAAAAGAAAAAAAAAACCAGCAACCAAATTTAATGCTAGTTTTAGTTTCCAAATTAAATGCTTTGCCTTTGTAGACTCTAAATAAAGGGGAAAAACATACGGGGGTGCCTTGCTTCTGGACCCTCTTGGGATGAGTGAAAAGGCGCAGGCCCTGTCTTGAGCTGGCACACCTGCAGAGGCCGTGGGGGGGGACAATGCACCAGCTGAGGAGGTGCCAGAGGCAGGGGGCAGGGGGCAGGGGGCTGTGTCCAGCGTCCCAGGACTGCTCCTCCTCCTTACCCGGGCTTGGCACAAAGGACGCCAACAGACACCTGTCATCCTCAACTAAGTAGGGACGGGGTTATTTTTAGGCAAAACTCAATGATGACACTGACGACAAGGTCGGGGACAGCTACGTCTCCTTCTTTGTCAGAGCTCAGATTCATCGGTGCCCCAATGAGGACAGACGTCTGCAGGAAGTGTGGAAACCTGACCGGTCCCAGGGGAGCACGCATGGATTGACACACACCTGATGGCCCGGGGCCCATGGCCCTGCCTCGGCACCCCGACGTGGCCGGAGACAGACAGGCCTGCGGATTTTCAGCAAAGGACAAAAGCACGGGGTAGGTACAGCTCCACCTCTGGGAACAGTGGCGCTGGCTGATTCACCACGTGCATTCTGGTTTGGACAAAGGCAGTATTTTGGGTTTTTTTTCCCCCTCGCATAGATCTAGATATTGATACAGATATAAATATTTACATGTGTGACTATAGATGCATGCATAGATATACACATATAGCATATACATACACACATACATATCCCTAGCATGATATACACACACATTCACATACACACATATGTATATATTTGTATTTCCTTTTCTGAAAAAAATTGCAGAAGTCCACAGAGTCTCACATCTACCACGATAACCCATAATAAATCACATGTAGGGCAATTCTACCTCTCTATGCCTCTTGCTTCTTTGTCTCACAGCTTGGGCCTAGTTTTCCTCCACCATACCCAGGGTGTCTCAAAGCATACAGAGAAGAACCATAGACTCAGACAGCTCACACCTGTCATCCTAGCTACTTCAGAGGCTGAGATATGAAGATCACAGCGCAAAGCCAGCATAGGCAGGGAAGTCTGCAGGGGTCTCAGTTCTGATGGACCACCAAAAAGTCAGAAGCTCAGCGGGGGCTCAAGAGGCTAGACAGCAGCCTTGAGGTCGGGCCAGAAGTTCAAGCTCCAGTATGAAAGGAAGGAAGGAAGGCAGGGAGAGAGGGAGGAAGAGAGGGAGAGAGAGAGGGAGGGAGGAAAGAGGGAGAGAGGCAGAGAGGGAGGGAGGGAGGGAGGAAAGAGGGAGAGAGGCAGAGAGGGAGGGAGGGAGGGAGGAAAGGAGAAGGGAGGCAGGAAGGAAGGAAGGAAGGAAGGAAGGAAGGAAGGAAGGAGGGAGGGAGGGAGGGAGGGAGGGAGGGAGGGAAGGAAGGAAGGAGGGAAGGAAGGAAGGAGAGGCAGAGGATAGCGCAAGGAAGACTTGAACAAGCTAGAAGGATTTGCAGCAACTGTAGAGAAAGAGACACGGGGAAGGTGGGTTTTCATGATGACTAAATTTCTAGAAAGGCCTGAAGGAGTCGCCAGATTCAAGGTGAGTTTGGTGAGTGAGAAGATGGAGAGAAACACGGCATGGAAATCTTTCAGAGACCTTGGCCTCCCCAAATCCAAGTGCTCATGGGGACAGGACAGTGACCATGAGTTGAATCTCGTCCTTGTGGTGAGAAGACGAGTGGGTCGCTAACAAGAAGGTGTGGGTTGCTCCACTGGAGAACAAGCCAATGAGAGCAGAAACAAGTTGTGCTCCATGCCACAGCACGTGGTACTCACACGTGGCCACGTTCACAGTTCAAATTCCAGTGTTCGGATGGGAGCTGAAAGTTTTTGACAGTTTTACTCTACATCTTTTTATTCGCCGGGACTTCTCATCTTGAAGCTGGTTCTTTGTTTTAAATCAGGCAGGTATTGATTAACTGTGAGATGGAACGAGGCCCACAGGGGCGCAGGAGAGGGGTGCCCACCGCGGAATTAGGACAGTTAAACACTGAAATCGATCCTCGCTTCTCCTGCCGCTGTTGCTGTAGCAAGCAGTTTCTCGAAGCTATTAATTTTATTATTAGCACACCTGAAGGCATTGCTTCCCTCAGGGAAAAGCAATTCAAGCGTGCGTGCCTCCGAAGTGGGAGACGGTCGATAATTCGGAGGGACTAGGACAGGCCACGCTGGGCCCTCCCCACCGATTTCAGAGTCGGGGTGAACTTGTGGGATTGGAAATCGCACGATTTTACCTTCCTCCATTCCTCAGGCAAATCTGAGTTACCCCGGGAACTGGGTGTTAGGTTTCAAAGGAAAAGTAGGGAGCTGGGCTCTTCAACTTCCACGCTGTGTCTGAACTGACCACGTCCCCAGGCTACTTCTTGAATAAAGGAGGAAAAGAAGTGCATGAGTGCGTGCGTGTGTGTGTGTGTGCGTGCATGCGTGTGTGTGTGCATGCGTGTGTGTTCATGTGTGTGCGTCCGTGTGTGCATGCGTGTGCATGCGTGTGCGTGTGTGTACGTGTGCATGCGTGTGTGTGCATGCGTGCGTGCGTGCGTGTGTAGGGGTCACTCATAAATCAGAAATTGTGAAGTGTATCTCTTCACTCCTTCTTCTTGCGCTTTCCTGACCCAGGCTACCACCCATATTTTTACATCTCAGGGAAACATAACGTGGCCAACCTTCAGAAGAGAAGATTTCTCATAATTGTATCTGTATGATTTCTTATTTCAAGGTGACAAGCCCAGGGCGCTGCCACTGGGAATGGAAGAATGGCTGGCAGATCCCTCTGGAAGACACGCACGCCCGGTGATTCCCACAGCCCTCTTGGGCTCCCAGCACCTGTTAAAAGCCCTGCTGTATCCCAGGAAGCCAGGGCTCAGCCAGGGGAAGAGGCCAGCAACACGGTTTCAATTATCTGTGAATATTCCAACGGAAGGTACTCCTCATCGCTTCCTTTTCTCCTTCCTGGACTCCTGCTTCCTTCTTCTTCCTCCTTGCCCTCCCTCTCCACTCTCTGGATACGTCTAACATCAATTCAGAGGTAAGTCGATGGATGGGTCATTTTGTACATCAAGAAGAACGCAGCATTTTCACCGCATGTGGAAGGGCAGATAAAGAGTTGAGAAGCTGACGTGAGTATTTGAGTGGGGAGAGGCTGAAAGTGACATCCTGGAGGCCTGCCTGTCTTGGGGTTGGTTCTGCCGAGTTCACGCACCACAGCTAAGTGAACCCTGGTTTTGCTGTCGCTATTGTTGTTTGTTATGCTGTGCATAATGCAGACAGCCCAGAGTCTCTGGGTGGTGCTTTCTTGTGATCTGAAGTTCTGCTCAGCTAGACTCCAGGTAAAATACAACAATAACAACAATACCAACGACCCTGCTTCTAATCTCCAGAGATCCCTCTGAGCTTACACACCCTGTTGCTTACCAGCTAAAAATGGTTCCAGGAAAACCCATTCTTGGGTGGAGCAACACAAATAGGTGGGCATCTCCTCCATGGCTGGACTTGCTGGAGGCCACAGGGGCAGCCTGGGGCCTCTGAGGGTGGTGTCAGCATGCCTTCCTGCAGAGGGCCGGGGGAGTGGATGGACTTGGCCAGGCTCCTCGCACAGCAGCCTGTGGCTGGCAAAGCCTAGTGGTAGAGTGCTTGCCTAGCGTGCACAAAGACCTGGGTTCGATTCCTTGGCATCACATACACAGAAAAAGCCAGAAGTGGTGCTGCGGCTCAAGTGGTAGAGCTCTAGCCTTGAGAAAGTCCAAGGACAGTGCTCAGGCCCTGAGCTCAAGTCCAGGACTGGCAAAAAAAAATTAATTAAAAAAAATTTCTGTGCTCTGTCTGGGTACATCTTATAGAAGAAACAGTAAACAAACAAGAGGTAAGGAACAAAAGGAGACACAGATGGCATAATCAATTAATAATTACTACTGAATTCTGAAGAGGAGGGGATGAGAGTTCATCAAATTCCCTTCTCTACTCTGAGAATATTTAATTTTTTATAAGAAAAACTTAGAGCCATGAAAAGTTGGTACCCAAACACAAAGATCAGGCTACATAAAATTAATAAAATGAGGTCCATTAATTTGGCCTCATCCTATACAGAGTCCATGACTTTAAGCATACTGAACTTAAAGGTATTTTGTTTAGGGATTCTGTTTGTAGCATGAACATATATATCTTTTGGTTAAGTGTTAATAAAGATGATTATAATTAAGTGCTACCATTCATTAAAACCAGACCCTTATTAAGAATAGATCTTGTAGTTTAAGTCTGTCTAAAGAGTACACAGTCAATATTATTATTCACACATCAACTATCACCCTGCTCTCACCACAAACTGAGTATTTGTGACTGATGCCATGGGAACCACATAGCCAGACACATCAGAAAATGAATAAAATAAAATAAAATGTGCCACTGCCTGTTGTACCTTGATTCAGGACTCCTAATACGTGCTCAGTAAACACCTGCGCCTCGTCTGAGTAAATGACCAGCCGTCTCTGGCCTCTTGTAGGTGACAGAGTACTAATTGGACAACATTAATTTAAGTTATTAATGGCTGGTAATGGCTTACTATGTCACTACCCCCAGATAAGACACTACAGTCTTCCCTTAAAATGCAAATGTTAGCACAAGGACATGGCTAATCAATCAAGCCTGCAAACTGAGGCTACAGAAGGGACGTCACCTGACAAGGCTTGCTCTCCCCTACACACCTCCTATGTACCCCAGTGGGTTTGTTAGTGCACACATCCATGCACATGTATCAGCCTTCAACCTATGGCCTGGCTCGCATCGTCTGGCCCCGTTAAACCCTGCAGGTGGGCCTCGGTCTACGTGGAGGAGTTGAGTGATGGCAACCCACAGAGCTTCGGAGCTTCCTCATGGCTTTGCTTGTCAACCACTGGGTGATGTTTAAACCAAAGACTCTCCGGAGCCCAGTCAACAAAGCAGAGGAGGTAGGAGTGGCTTCCCGAGTTTAGGAGTTTGGTGAGGATTAATGAGAAAGTAGGCAGCACGGGCTGGCCCCAGCACACATTCGTGGAGCACTCACTATCTTTATACCTCGTATTGCAAATGTCAGAGCCTTGCAGGGACAATGACCCCGGCTAAATTGAGTTTGTCCAGGGACCAAGAGTGAGACTGGGTGACCTTCAAGAAGGGAATCCTGTCCCCCCGCCCCCTACCTCCATATCTTCATTAATCTATGACTCAAAAATCGATTCCAGGGGAAGCATTTCAATTAAAACAACAACAAAAAATCACAGGTGCCTCATGAGGAAATCTCCAAATGTATAATTCTGTACCTCCATATGCCACCTTAATAGTCTACAATTCCAGTAATAAAGATAGGTTAATTTTGCATGAGATGAGCATGAACGCACATTCGGAAACCAGAAAGCAGTGTACAGGTTCATTACGGGGGGATCTCGCCTAAAAGTGGGTCATGTTAGCTCCGGAGGAAATTTAGACTTCGATAAGAAAGGGGATTATAATGTTTTGTTCGTTTCGTGTGTTCTCCATGATCCATGACCCGTCCCCTGACTGTGGAGGCTGGAGTGGGGTCAGTTCCAGTGGTATCCCCGGCCGATCACAGTGGAAGATTTCCCCAGGAGAGTGAAGCCAGGCTTCCTCATGGGACCACCAGCAGCCACAGCCAGTCCATCGGCCAGAATCGCTGTCAAGTGTCCTTCCTGGGTGACTTTGTCTCAGGTGCATGCCATGTCAAGAACCCGGAGTGGTCAGGAGCCTGACGGATGGCTGCCCTGCCAGTGGTCTGGGACATGGCCATGCCTCCTTGAGGGTTTCCTCGTGGGAGAGACTCAGAACCAAGAACCACCAGGTTTCCTGGGGAGCTCAGCGCCTCCCAAACTCTGCCCTAGGAAGTCGCTGGAAGATGGCACAGAGAGGCAGGTGGGAAACCCTGAGGCCAGCCCTCCAAAGCTGACCCAACGAGATCAAAAACTCATTTCTCTAGACCGCCTATGACCCAGCTCCCCAGCAGCCCCAGGCAGGGGTGTGAACACCCGCCCAGCGCCCTCTCCGGAAAGGGTCTCGTCTGCACACACAGATGCCTCATTTCTGTATGCTGAGAAGCAGCCATCCGTTTCTGCCTGGTCCAAACCCCGTGGTGGAGAGAGATTCCTCAGGCTGTGGATAAAGAGAGGGATTCACAGGCTCCACTTAGAGGCAAAACACTTAGGAAAACAAAGCTACCTTCGCCCAAGTTTCCCCAGTGTAAACAGGGAATCAGATTCACACTTCTACTTAACTGTCACCAGAATTGCACACCTACCGTGATTTCCCAAGAGCCCCACACTGGCAAGGTACCCCGAGGTGTCAGAAGCGAAACTGTATAATGATGTCTGTCTTTCCTGACGACAACTGCAGTGTGCACGGTTTTAATGGGTTTAAGAGAAATGGGAACTGACACCAAAATAACACTTCTTGTAAAGAAGATATATTAGATGTTTGCCACACACGCCACCCCCCCCCCGTCTCACCCCCCACTCCTCAGCAACATTCTCCCCTCAGAGACAGAAGTGTTCAATTTGTGTTTCTACACTAAGACGGGAGCGCAGACTCAAACGCAGGCGTTTGTGGTGAGATTACGATCAAGCTACCACCCGGGAGGAGAGACATGTACCATCCTACAGCCATTTGCCTTGCTTCCTGCCACCTCCCAGGGGGTTAAAATGCAAACAGAACCCGTCAACAAATGACCTTCAGCAGCAAGTCTCCATCAAGCCTGAGAAGCAAGGCCTCTCTCATTCATTGCCCAGTGCACACAATCAAACCCAGCAGAAGAGCAGTGCCTTTCCATCTTCAGCATTGTCCCATTTTGGTGAGATGAAGAAAGACCCGAACGATTCGGCTTTTAGAAATGGCTGCCTGGAAAAGTGGCTTCTGTGACTTGCTGTCCCTGTGGTAGGTGTGGGGGGGGAGGGCAGGAGGGGTTTCCTTGCATTTTCTCTGCATCTCACCATCTTCACAAAAGAACAATCTGGGAGATGAGACTAGAACACGACACGTTTCCGTGGCTTTGACCGACAGGAAGTAGGTCTGGGGTCCATGGTCGGTGCCGTTGTGTGCATCGTGAGGCGACATCATGTTGGTAGCATGGAGAAAGGAAGGAAGGAGCATGGCTGCAGGCCGGGCAGCCCGAATGATCCTATACAAGACAGCCCGGGACAGTGTTAGCCCGGGAGCCTGCTCTGGAGCTTTCTGTGACAGGAAGGCCATTCCTCCAAGAGCTGCGCAGACACTTCTAATAGTTGGTGGCGATGAATCTGGAGCCAGCAGGACAGTGGAAACCCCTGCCCTGTCCAAGACCTCAGTTATGGCCACATGAGTGCCTCACGGGTTCCCACTCATGGCTCGAGCCCCCGCCACTCCTTCAGTTAGCACACACACACCTGACTCCATCACACAGGGACAAATGGTGGGGGGGGGGATCCCGAGTCCTTGAAGTAAATAGATCACTTCTGTCATGGCGCTTCTTTGAAAGGCACGCGTGGTCTGCAGCAAAGATGCCCTGGCTTTGCTCTGCCTTACGATTTTACTCCGAGCACACCTCAGGCAATCTCTTCTCACCCTGTTATGGATATGTTGTTCTTTTTTTTTTTTTCTTTTAATGAGAGCTGGTAAGAAAACACAATGGTGCTCACGAGGCTGGGTGAAAGCCCTGGGAAAGGAGTGAAGAGAATGCGCATCCCAGGGAACAGAATCTCGGCCTTTGGAGCTAAGTTCCTACTCTGCCCGGATGTGGAGATAGACGGATGACCATGTTCATGGAAAGGAATGGAACGCCACACAATGCCTCCTGGGACCACTGGAAATGGGTTTCACTCGTCAGTCAAATGGTTTCCAAGCCTCAAGTCCACTGAAAAAATATTCAAGCTTCTAACTAAAATAAAAAAGACATGGGGCTGTTCACTTGCTTGGTTAGCAGTTTTCAAATAATGATTGTGTCTGTGTGCAAAGAGACAGGAGTGAGGAAACACTGCCACAAAAACAAATTCTGTAAGATTATAAAAGTATAAAAAAGAAATATTGTTGGCCGGGAGTTTGGCCTAGTGGTTAAAGTGCTTGCCTAGCATGCACAAAGACCCGGGTTCGATTCCTTGATACCACATACATAGAAAAAAGCCGGAAGTGGTGCTGAGGCTCAAGTGGTAGAGCTCTAGCCTTGAGAAAGTCCAAGGACAGTGCTCAGGCCCTGAGCTCAAGCCCAGGACTGGCAAAAAAAAAAAAAAAAAAAGAAAAGAAAAAGGGTGAAGGTAAAAAAGGGGGATGCTAAAAGTGTTTCTAGTTTTTTGTCTTGAAATTTTTTACTTCTCCTTGACTCCACCTTCTTCTGATACTGCTTGACAACAGGGGTGGAAGTCAAGTGCCGGTGGCTTCCTCTTAAAAAACTAGCTAGACAGGAGTCTGAGACCCAAAGGATTGTGACTGGAGGCCAGCCAAGAGAGAAATCTCCATGAGACTCCATCTCCAAAATGACCAACAAAAAGCCAGGTTGGAAGCACTGCCTCAGAAGTAGTAGGGCGCCAGCTGAAGAAGCATCATGAGAAAGAGTAAAGATCAAGCTCAAACCTCACAACTAGAAAGAAAGAAAAACAATAGGAAGGCAGAAAGGGAAAAAAAAGAAATAATAAGGGGAAGAAAAATTACCCACTAAATCTTCAAAGTCAATTCAATCGAGTACTTCGAATGGTACCACATCAGGCAAATCAGGAAAATCGCCAATTCTAGGTAGGCTCTGTGTTAAAGACATTTTGCAAATGTAGCCAAAGTGCCAGGCACTCAAGACCTTCCTTCCTGCAATCTCATTTCTCTTTCTACGTCTCTCTTGCCTGCCATATATAAGGGTGAAGGAACAGGAAGCCTCGTAAACAGGCAGAGAGAAGCTAAGCCCTAAGACCTAAGAGGAAACACCCATAAAGACCCAGGTTCGATTCCTCGGTACCACATACATAGGAAAAATCTGGAAGTGGTGCTGAAGCCCAAGTGGTAGAGCTCTAGCTTTGAGAAAGTCCAAGGACAGTGCTCAGGCCCTGAGCTCAAGCCCAGGACTGGCAAAAAAATAAAAAAATAAAAAAAAGATATTCACTCATCTTTGATACCCTCATACTAATTCTAAACTCTCAACCCATACACGTTAGACTGAAGAAGACTTTCTACCTCCTAGATCTAGAGTAAACAAATTAGCAGCCACAATTAGGCAAACGAATAAGACACAGATAGGACTTTATGCACATTGAAGACATACAAAGCCAGCCTGCTCTGAAGATCAGGGATAGGATTTAAAAGAACCTTCCACAATGGAAGGTTCCCGAGATCATTTCAAATAATTTTCTTTTAATTTAGACTTTAACCCAAGGTACTATATCTCAGACCTAGCACAGATAACCTATGAGAAGCAAATATCCTAAATCATTAATCATAGTTCTATCCCAACGGCTATCTTATTTTTAACAATGATTTCCATATCATGCCACTTCTGGCTTGTCCTGGTTGGTTCACTGGAAACAGAAGTCTTAAGAATTTTCCTGCTAAGCCTGGCTTTGAAACTTGACCCTCAGCTCTCAGCCTCTGAAGTAATAAGGGTTAGGATTAGAGTCCAGAGCCACTGGCCCCAGGCTTCTACCTATAAATCTGTTCCTTAGATGGGAAGGGACCTGCTTTGTGCGCAGCTTCTGAGACCTGTGGGCTGGAGCAGTGTACTGATGTCCCCGAGCAGAGACAGGACAGCCGTGAAACCTATCTGCTAGGAAGGGCAAGTGATAGCTTTCCCTGTGACTCCATCACTGGGCCATCCAGAGTGAAGACACCCAAGAATCTAAACACCCAGTCCTGGTGAGGCAGAATTATCCAGCTCACAGCCACCACTGTCCAAGACAGGAGAAGGCACACATAGACACCTCTCCCGGACTGCTTCACACTCAACTGGATGTCCTAGGAGAAATCCAACCTCGACCTTTCCAGAAACCGCTCACACCTGGGTTTGCTTGTTTTTCTTTTCCCCACTGTATTTTGGAGTCACTATTGGTTTAATCCTGAGACTTCATCTCCAGCCTGGAGTTCGGAGTGTCGGTTTGGACTTTCTATTTCTTTCATTCATTCTGATCATTTCTTCACCAGGGACACAGCCAAACTCCAGGCTGGGTCCCCCTGCTTGGAAGGACCCACATTTATACCTTTCTTTCTTTCTTTCTTTTTCTTTCTTTCTTTCTTTCTTCCTTCCTTCCTTCCTTCCTTCCTTCCTTCCTTCCTTCCTTTCTTTCTTTCTTTCTTTCTTTCTTTCTTTCTTTCTTTCTTTCTTTCTTTCTTTCTTTCGTGGTGACAGATATACAGGGACTAGACATTTGTCTCAGGGGCTGTTTCCAAATTGGAGCTACCAAAGGGACACTTGACAGGCTCCCTCAAGCATGCTTGAATAGCGACCCATTTTTTTATTTAAGTTTCATTTATTCTTACACTTGTCTCATTCTCTGCCTCCCAACCTTTCCCTGAGGGGAGGCTGCAGATGAGCAGTTCTGGTTTAATTCGTACTACACTAGAAATGCTTCTCTTCTTCCTCTTTACAATTTTTCACTACCAAACTCAAACTCACAACTCCATGCCTAAGGCCAAGACTACCTCTTCCAAGTTCAGTTGTAGGCCAGGCAGGAAAAAAAAAAAATGTCCGTGTGAATCGATGGCTAATACTCTCTCTTTTTTATTGTTTTGTTTTATTTTTCTCTCTTGGTTGAAATGCTTTCGCGAGAATTTAGCAAAGATTCCTTTTCAGAGATTCAAAAGTGAAATTCAGGAGGAGAAAGAAAAGCACTCGTTAAAAGGGCCAATTGAACTTATAATCATAAAAGCGACACTCGGAGCCATTTGCTGAATTTCACTGTGTTCCATGTGTTATCTTCTTACCCCAAATTATAAATGCCCTAAACCAGAGAAGGCCAGACTTTCATCAGTGTTCTCTTGAAACATTCCCCAGTAATGCCATCACCAAAGAGGCCTGCAGGTCCTCAGAGAAGGCCCTGTGGCTTCAGCTGAAGCAGCTGGTGGCAGCTTTGTGTGGACAAAGCTTAGGGGGAGAAGGCAGACTTTAGATAACAAAACCCTCCAATCTGCAGGGACAGTGGCTTTGTCTCCTGTCCCCTCAAAGTCACGCCAAGGACTCCCGGGGACCATCAAAACGCTGTCGAGATTTCTGGTTAACCTGAAAACAGGTCATTTGTTGAAGTTTCTGGATTCAGAAAATGAGTGATCCAAGGCGCCATTCCGAAGCTCGTGTTCCAGGCTCACAGAGCTCTGTGGGAAACCCCACGTGATAGTTTGTGTGAGACAGAAGAGACAGGAGTCTCACGGTAAAAGCTGAAGGCTAAGATAGACAGAGACAGAGACAGAGAGACAGACAAAGAGTAAGGGAAAGAGACACACAGAGGAAGAGACGAAGTCAGAGAAAGAGACAGACAGAGACCCTGAGAATCCTACGTTCTTTCAAGACTCTGAGAAATGTACGGTTTTTATACCCTAGCTGGGAGCCAGTGTCTGGTAGCCTGGAATCCCAGTTACCTAGGAGACTGAGGCTAGAGGACCCAAGTTCAGTTCAAAGCCAGCTCAGGCAGCAAATCTGAGAGACTCCTATTTCCCATGAGGAAGCTTAAAAAAAAACAAGTTCAACCATCAAGAGCAGGATCCAGGGACGTATGGCAACTGGAAACAAGACTGCCTTACTCTATTTGCTACAGGTGCCAGCCTCCAGCTCACAATTCTCACCTCCCAATCCCAGCTGTCAGTGGGGGTGAGGAATAAGCCTTGGGACGCCCCAGGAGAAGGGTCTCTGTGCGCCCCGTGTTCTTACTTCTGAATGTTCCCACTGAGCCATCAGGAGAGGGGCTTTGAGTCATGCTTAGAGAGCTAAGGGCATATATAAATGGTTATCATGAGAGAACTGGGGAGAGACAGGTCAAGTGTGCCATATGACCGGGCTAACGCAGAAACAGTGGCATGCAGCAAACTACAGGTTTTCCAGATTATTTTAATGCCATAATCTCCAAAATAAGATGAGGGGCTGATTGAAGAAACTGGAAGATGCATTGAGATGAAAGAAAAAAAAATGAGACTTATCACCGTCTGGTTTTTGAGAAAAATAATGTTGTTAATAGTAGCCATTCAATAGTAGTGCAGTTACACAAGAACATATTTATACATGTGCATACATGCCTAGATAATGGTTACGGCACATGGTCCATATGCTCAGACATTTTTAAGTGTAGGAATTGATTTACATGTGCATTATGTAATCCTCTCACTTTCGTTAAAAAAAAATTCACTGTCCCCATAAAAGAGGTCGGAAACCAGGAATGGGAAACGTCAAGAACTGTCTGCCTGCCCTAATGACATCTATTTGCAGGGAATGACTTGCCGATTTTGACTTTCCAGTCCTGGCCCTAGCTTTTGTCAGAAGTCACTCTCTAGAGGCAGACGGTGGCGGACGGTGAAACAGGCCACAGCACGCCAGAGGGAGCACAGAGAAGAAGAGGACTGACGGATCTTGTCCTCACCTCAGAAAACCAAGCCTGAGAACTCTACTCCAGAACTTCCAGAGCTCTCCCAGGGTACTGAGACACCGTGGATGCCAGATATTTCTCTCCATCACTCCAGCGAAAAGAACAAAATCACGACGATTACCACCACTGTCTGAAAACGAATTTGAAGAAGGCATTTTCCGCATGCCCTGTACTTTACTACCATGGGCTAAGCTGTTCTGCAAACACTAACTACTGTTTGCATTTTAAAAGCTTCATCCACCGGGGAGATTCCTAACTTCCTTCTGCAATGAGGATAACTTGCTATGTTATCTGTGCTAAATAACAACACTCCCAGACCAGGAAATGAGGGAAAGGTGATTTCCTGGAAACAGATTTAGGGCAAAAATCAAGCTCAATCTAAGCGTCAGTTCTGTGAAGCAAAACACGTCATCAGAAAGAATTGTTTCCATGTCTGACCTTCTGGGTTACCATGTCTAATAATGTTTGTGCCTCTTAGGTATCAAATGAGAGATGATTCACAGAAAATCACAGGGGGAAAGGACATAACAGGCCTTTAAATGCCCACACTGCATCAACAATATCAGTTCTCCTGGCTTGAATTTGTGGGAAGGAGACAGGACAGAAAGGAAAATTCCTCTGTTTTCTAGAGGATGGGGATCGGGTGCCTAACTTTGAGATACAAGTTCTTCTTGAATTTGAGTGCAACATTTTGACTTTAAATATATTTGCAAGCATTTAAAAAGCCTTCCTGCAAAAGGCACACACTTGAAAAACTGTGAGTGTTCATGGCGTACTGACAGATATTTCATTGTGCTATTTCCACACATGTTTACAATCTATACTCTAAACAGCACACAGTAAAATTAATATTTACTTTAGGGAGCATTTTTCTTCATAAAAGTCGCAGAGGAAGAGCAGAACTGAGATTGCCAGAGACCTATCTACAACGTCTGGACCATGGTTCAATGGCAGACATGCAGTCCCTCAATAATGAATCTGGGTGTGGTAGTGCAACCTTGTAATCCTAGCAGTTAGGCTGGAGGACCTCAAGTTCAAGGATAGCCTGAGTTACACAGGAAGAGCCTATTATAAGAAAATAAAAATAATCAAAAGAAGAAAGGAAATTAGAAATTTAGTTATCTGAGAATTTATTTTAAAGTCAAGACAGAGAAGGCAAATGGAAAATTAGAACTTTCTGATTCTTTTTAAGTTTAGATATCTTTCTAGAATTAAAAAAAAGTTAATAATGCAAAACAAATAGAAAATACGTTGGAGAGATTGTTAAAGTTACTCTAAAAGCTGAATGAACATATCTATATCCCTTAGTCATAAAATAAAAACGATGAAAGATTGAAAAAGAATAATCAGACTGGATTGCCAAGTTAAAATACAACAGAGATCAATGAAAACCTTTCACAAGGACGAGAAGCATTTGCTTAAAGTTGAATGGTGCGCCGAATACTGTAGAAATTATTTGAGGACTAATTTTACATTTGTTCCAACTGGATTCAGAAAGCATAAAGAGCATAAGTCATAGCACTTGCACTTTTTTCCCTATTCAAATCAATTTTATTAGTGTTATTTCCCACCTAAACATGAAAATGATGTTTACCAGAATTGACTCACAGCTATTTCCAGATAACTTTGCCTCTATTTCTAGAATCAACAAAACATCCATACACACTACATACACATGAAAGGTAAAGGATACGATCAAATTGGAAAACTCTCCTTCTTTAGAGATCTAAGGAAGAATTCACAGACAGAGTAGCCTGTAACTGGCTTCCACGTCAGAAAGCAACAAGAGTAAAAGAAGTCTTATTTGTTTGAGGTCTTACCATCAAAACTTCTGTTCGCATGGTGTCTACTCCCCTGAAACCAGCACACCCACCTCAGAATCTCCATTTCCTGCTGAGTTGATTATGTGGCACGTTCACACCCCATCCATATATTTGTTTGTGTGTATATGATGGGAGTGATAGAACGGCTTTGGGGTGCAACAATGTTTCTTTTTCTACTCCAAAGACAATCATATGTTTAGATGTTTTGTGCTTAACAGCACTGTATGTCTGTAATCTACATTGATCTACCGGTAAGATTTGTGAACAACTTCCCCCCCCCACACAAAATATACTCTTTTGCATTCGCACCTGCAGACAAACACCTGCAAACACACACACACACACACGCATGCATACATACAAATTGGTTGTTTCCATGAATCTAGAGAACTCATAAAAAAGAAAAGTTTTAAGTCACAAAAATATTTTAGATTAATTATTTTTACCTTGTCAAATACTAATTTATCATAGGGTTTAATATAGATTATATTTTTGATGCTTATATTATATGTACACTATAATATGATTTTAAATTAAAGTGATCATTGCTAAGTGATGCCAACCTTGACTTGACCTTGACACAAATCACACGGGAACTATAAAGATAGTCACTGAGGATGTGTCAGAACTCTTTTTGTAATTTTAGAGAGGTGCAAATGTGTTACTCTAAAGGAAAGTGGAGGAGGGCCGTGGAATAGGGAGGGAGAGTGGAAGGATGGGAAATGACTCAGGACGAAGGCCAGAGAGGAACCGAGCGTGCGCTCATATCATTGTAGGTGTTTTTGTCCAGAGTGGGCCTGGACTGTCTTCACCCACGTAACTCTATGGAGTGGGGATGACAGGTGTAAACCAGCAGAAAAGCCATTTGAGAAAATGGGGTCTTGCTAACTCCGTTCTCCCCGCAGGCTGGAGTGAAAACAGGATCCTCTGAACCTCCACCTTCTGAGTAGCTGAGGTCACACTCCTGTACCCCTCATTTGGTTCCTCCTAGACTCTAAAATGCCAAGAGCCAAGTACAGCCGCTCAAGCCCGAAATCCCAGCCACTGGAAAGGGAGAAATGGAGGATCACGGCACGAACCTGACTGCAGCTATGGGGAAAAAACTCCAGCATGCACAAGGCCAGGTCCGCCAGCCCTCCAGAGAGATCCTGCCTGGAAAATGACCAGTGCAAAAGGGGCTGGAGGCGTGGCTCAGTCTGCCATACCCCCACCTAGTGTAAGTGAAGCCCTGATTTCCATTCTTCCATCAGCAAAATTGATGAGCTAATTAAAAGACCACGAGTGTTCCACCCAAATTTCCTACCAAAGCACCCTGGAGAACTCACGCCCCAGCCTAGCGCTCGGATGTCTTCTTCTGTGGGGGTTGAGGAGGAACCAGAGAGACACCGGGGTTGAGGAGGAGTCAAGCTATCTCTTGTTGGCAAGCACAGGAAACCCATCAGTCCAGGCAGCAATGATTTCTAAGGCCAGGTGAAATGAGGAAACGGAGGAAACAGGTTCTATGGCTGAGCACCCACGGAGCACTGAAAGGGGAAAGAGGTGGAAGGCACGGTGACTCAAGCCTGTAATTCTAGGAAAATGGGAGGCAAAGGTCGTGGAATTGGGGTGTTTTAGGCTGGTCCAGTCATAAGGAGAACCTACAAATAATGCAAAAGAAGCTGGGGTGGCTGGCTCAGTCGTAGAGCACCCACCTAACAAAGCCATGCTCCTTGAGTTCAAACTCCTGTATTACAGATAAAGAAGGGAATTAAAGCTTTGAGTCTAGAACTAGAAGTTGACAGGGACCCTAAGAAGCCCACACCATCAGAAAGCTTTATTTCCTTAAGCAAGGAAGGGAAGAGAAGGGAAGGGAAGAGAAGGGAAACCAGTAGTATACAAATACCACAGTCCTTGTTAATCTCTTCCAGACCAAAATAAATAAATAAATAAAGTTTTTAAAAAATGAATGCAGCTGATAAATTACTTGCTGAAAATGCAATGCTCAAAGCAATACGCACTGCGCAATAATTACTGGACTTGATTAAACGTAAAAAATAAATCTGTCTTTTACGTCTCTCTCATGCCATTAGTATGTACAATGAAAGGAAAAGGCTTTTTAAAAGCTACCTCACGGCCATTTCCTCTTCATTCTGCACTGTGACAAACAAAGGTAAAATCAAAACCCATGCAAACGGGCAAGTATGAACTCTTCCATTAGCTCTGGAGGATAAGCACAGTGCTAATTAAAAACCTGTCCCCATGTAGCTCTCCGCAAACGCTTATTTTATTTATTTTTTTATTTCTTCAACTCATGGGTAGTGGAATGTCTTCTTAAAGAGGAACAGAACCGCAGAGCAGAATGGTCTATAATCACCAATATTTCTGAGAAAAATTAATCTATCTCAATTTAGAGGCAGGATATCTCACACAGTACCACGGACATCAAACAATCAAGTATGAGATTAAAACTTGAGTGTACAATTCCCTAAAATCCTATGCTAATAATATCACTTTTCCTAGACTAACCAGGAAAAGGAGGCCCACTGCATGCACTGTGGTGAAATTAAGATATTTTCTGGGTTTTGGTTTTGGTTTGGTTTGGTTTTTTCCAGGAAAGACTGGGCAGACTTTATATGCATGTGTTCAAAGCCTCAATGTGACTTTTCTCCCTCTGTTGAGATACTTGACTTTGATTTTATTTTTATCATTTATGTTATAAAATGCCAACACCACGGCATTTCTACAAGACACTCTTTCATCCTTTTCTTTTCTTCTTTTTTTTTAATTTATCTTTTCAAAACTTCACGTCCTATCTCCAGATCTCATTCTGCAAAGGTTGGGCCCGCCACAGGCTTAGCACCACGGTGGGGGAGACGGTGTGGAACAGATCGATAAGCTGGTCTCACCCTTTGTCGTGGCAAATCTCGACTAGAGGGGGGCTTAAGCCCCCGTCTGGCTAACACTCCATCCCTACCCACTGTGAGAGGGCAGCCAGGCAGCCACGCACCACGGCCCCCAACCTAGATGAGAAATGTCTTCCCTCCCACCACGTCCTCATCCACGGCTGCCTTCACAAAGCTGGGGGCAAATCTGGATTCCACAAGATAAGAGCTTCCAATCTGAGAGGCAGACGTAGGGGTGGCCGGACTCAGAGGGCCCCCGTGATGGAGCTCGCACAGGTGTGAGCACGGCCTGGCTAACTCCTGACTGCACCTGTCACCTGTCACCTCCGAAGGCCAACACCCCCCAGTTTAGAGCGATGAGCACTCTACGGGAAGGAAGCATGATTCGCTGCTTCCTTCACCTGCCATGTGGACTTAGGGAATACCGGGTGACAGTCCCCTTCGGATGAAGTGTTTCTCAGCTGAGGCTGGAAGAGTCACAAGGCAGTGCTCTGGTTCTGCATGGCTCTAAGGTGGCGCTGTTCTTGGTAATAGGTAATGATATGGTAACAGGAGCGAGTGGTTCTGCTCAGGCCCAAGATCTTGAGTCACTGCAGGTCTTCTAGCACCAGTCAGATGGATTCCTTCTAGTTCTTCTGTTCCCAGGAAGATCACGTGCTATTCAGGAGAAATCAAGAAGTAACACAGATTCCTCCTCACGCCCTTAGGATCTTACCAAGCCGCCGCTGGGTTCAGGTCTTTTCTGTGTCCCTGTCACCAACCGCAGCCATATCTCAGTTCTTTTCTTTGACACCAAAGGTAGATGGATTCCCTGTGGTGGAGGGGGAGGGTCCTCTCTCCCGTGGGCTTCTCCTCTTATTAGACTTGAACTTGAGCATTGACTTGCACCTTATCCTTAAGACCAAGCCACGTGGATTACTAATCTACTGTCCCTCATAACATCTGTCCCCAGCTTTGTCACTAGTGAACAGACACCGCCAGAGGGTTTACCATGGAATCTACACAATGAATAAGGACAGACGTACCAAGAATCACAGGGTCCTGCTCTTCAGACAAGTTAACTACAAGAGTTTGAGGACGACCTTGAAGAGAAGCTTTGTAAGTGGACATTTGGATATTGACGTGATGGTCTTTTCCTTTTCTGTGCCTCATACCTTCATCAGATACACCGTCATCAAATAATGTTATATCTGACTCTCCATCCCTCTCTCCTATTAGGCAAAGACCCATCTGTCAGCTCGTTGGTGCTGTCCTTCTGTGAATAACCTAGAAAAACTAAGTTCTCCTGCTTTATCCTGTACAGAAAAAAATCATTTCTCTCCCCCCCCATAACTTTCCCTGACTGGACTACACCTGGTTCTTACATTTAAACTAGGAACATTATTAATATGATTAACTAATGAGCTGGCCACCGTGGGTCAAGGCCTTTAGTGGCACTAAGAACTTGGAAAAGGTTTGACATTGCAGTTTTTCTTTGCCAAGCTGCACGTAATATTCGCGGGTCAGGTTACCTGTGGCCTGTGAGGAGGAGGACAATAAAGAATAGGAGGAGGGGCTGGGAGTTTGACCTAGTGGTTAAAGTGCTTGCCTAGCATGCATGAAGACCCAGGTTCGATTCCTCAATACCACATATATAGAAAAAAGCCGGAAGTGGTGCTGAGGCTCAAGTGGTAGAGCGCTAGCCTTGAGAAAGTCCAAGGACAGTGCTCAGACCCTGAGCTCAAGCCCAGGACTGGCAAAAAAAAAAAGAGGAGGAAGAGGAGGAGGAAGAGGAGGGAAAGAGGGGGAGGAGGAGGAACTGTATTGGAAATATATCCTCTACCTATTATCTTTTATCTATGCCCCAAAAATAATCCTCTGGCTTTGCTTCCTCCATCTTGGTAGTTAGTTGTCCTCCATTTATGAAACTTTGTTTCTTTCAGAAAGAATAAATTTATGTAGAAGGCACTCGGGTTGGGAAGTAAGACTGTAAGGGTATCCTGTCCCCAGGAAAAATAAAATCTGATACTAAAGTCAGACATGGATGGTTCTGGAATGAGCACTTTTGTGATACTTGAAAGTACTGAGTTAAGTACTCTCTCTGAGCGGCATTTGTACGTAACTTTCAAAGTTGGTAGACATCTTGTTGTGATGCACAGCCCAGAAGAGCAGAACAATAAAAATGGTGGATGGCACACAGTGAGGTGGGGATGGAGCCGCCCCAGGTGGCTGCTGGGTCAATGGGGACTTCAGAAAAGGCAAACAGGAGTCTCTTTAGCCACCAAGCATGCATCTGTGACTTTGCTCATGCACAGAAACTAAAAGTCTGCAATGGTGTGCAACAGATCCATCTTAGCGGTACAGGATGAAGAAAGATGAGACCTAGTGCACAGCCAAAACTCTGTGGAAAGTGTAAACTTCAGGTGTGCTTACCAGAAAAGAGGCAAGGGCTCAGTGCTAGGCTAGTTTGCTTGCCTGAAGTCGGCCTTCCCCGTCTATGTCTAAAAACACGCGCCCTGGCCTACCTCAAGAACACACAATGGAAAGAAACTTGATGAAACAAAGCCACAAGGCTTCACCTTGGGCGCACAACAAAGCTTTGTCTCCTGTTAATTCTGTTTACCAACCAGTGCCCCTGGGAGCCTTTCAGAGGGGTGACAATGTGTCAAAACAGCAATGGAGGACATGGGAGCCCAGGGCAGACCTTTCCCCAAAGAAATCCACGCGATGAAAGGAAGAGGCTGCGTCCTGTGACGGGGGAAATTAAATCCTCACGCTTGCACAAGTCAGTGTGAATAAACACAAGTGGAGGTGCATTCATCTCCATCACGGATTATTGGTGGGTGTTGAGACACAACACAAGCAGGGTGTGTTTCCATTATTGTTGTTTTGAATGAAACATGTCGTACTTCATTGGGAGAGAGCCAAGCAAATCATTTTCTCAGTTGCCGAGCTGTATCCACCAAAAGAGGAAAAAACACATAACCTACAAAACTCAGTGTGCATTACAACCTTGTACATTTAATCCTGTCGTTATTCCCAGAGGGTAGGAAAAGAAAACCAAAGCCCAAATCATTCCCTCCAACATAATTAATAACAAAATTTCTCCACGTGATTATATAGTCTATATTTAAAACACACATGCATCAGGATCATTAAAAAAAAAAGATTAAGATGTGTCTGGAAAGAATCTCAGGAAAATAAGTGTTAAACATTCATCATGGCCTTTCAAAATAAAATTGGATTCTATTTTATCTGAAAACTTTCCAATGCAGTATTACTTTTTCTTACATATATAGCCTGAAACTTACGGAGGGCACTATTTATCATTTGGACAACTTAAGTACAACACACACACACACACGGACACGCACACACACATATACACACATACACATCCACGCACACAAATCACCTTGAGACAAACGAGAAATACTCTCTGGGGAAACTCAAAACTGTATTAAAATGTAAGTAGCAAGTCTTCACTCTTCTTCATTAACTGAGGCAGACAAGTGTGATGTACACATACCAAAAGAATTGAGGTTTCAACACACTCCTGGTCATAATAATCATCTCTGCTTACTCTACTCCACTAAGTTGGCTGGTTTTTACAAAGACATTATCAGCTGCGATGGAAAAAGCAGTACCCAAAGGAGCAGTCCAATTATCCACACAGGCAGTCTAGCCCATCTGGGACCCCCAACAGGTATGGGTCAGGATTTAAGGATTCAAAATAATTATTGCAATGGAAGCGCTCGAATGAGTAATGCCTCTTTGGTATTCTACCCATCTGCCATGGTAAAGCAGAGAAAAGGGAAGCAGGGAGCTGGGATTTAAAAAGGTAGAATTCACACCGTCAGTAAGGAAATTCCGGTTCACTGACGGGCTTTATGTCTGGAGTATACAGATTCTCAAAGAAGAGGTCATGGGGCGAAACTGTCCTGGGCATAGCGCCTGGTACCCACCGCCAGACAGCCTTGTCTGCTCGCTCCCTGCACTAAGCAGAAACATTCACACCCTCCAGCCTTGAACTCGCATGGCCGTCCAGCAGCCATGAGGACACGCGTCTGCTAGGCCACTTACGCATCTCAGGTGGCTTTGTACCCGGAGATGGGCACAAGGCATGTGGCCCGAGAGGAAGATGTGCACAGACTCCTTCTAGATTTTGTGAAGATTCAGAAGAGGTAAGTTAACTTTCCTAGGGAATCTTCCTTCTCCTTCTCTTGCTCCTCCTCCTCCTCTTCCTCTTCCTCCTCTTCCTCCTCCTCCCCTTCCTCCTCCTCCTCTTCTTCTTCTTCCTCCTCTTCTTTTGCTTCTTCCTCCCCATCCTCCTCCTCCTCCTCTTCTTTGGCTTCTTTCTCCTCTTCTTCCTCTTCTCGTCTCTTTCTTTCTTTCTTTCTTTCTTTCTTTCTTTCTTTCTTTCTTTCTTTCTTTCTTTCTCTCTCTCTCTCTCTTTCTTTTCCTTCCTTCCTTCCTTCCTTCCTTCCTTCCTTCCTTCCTTCCTTCCTTCCTTCCTTTCATTCTCTTTCTTCTTAATTACCAGATGTCAAAATCAGACTCTACAATTCAAGAGCTAGGACTTCAGAGCCAGCAAGCCCTGGTGTCAATCTTGCTTCTTTATAGCTAATGAGTGGCTTGGGGCAAAAAATGACCCCCTGGGAAATCTCAGGGTCCCAGCTCATAAGGAGGAAGAAGTCTCAGTGAGACTGACTGAGCACTCTGGGGATACAAGATGGCTGGTGGTTGACTTTAACGGTGGGTACTTTCTGGGTATGGTGGAAGTCAACCAAGACTAACCAGAATCAGACTAACTAGAAGGCGAGACCAGGGCTTCCACTGAGGACCAACTGAGTAAAACCGGCACAGGGGAAGAAACCGCCTCAGTAGTACATCCACTGATTTGCTGAATCCCCAGCCTATCTCCTATAGAAATTTCACCACTCAGTATCTGGAGCTCTGTGTAAAACTACATAAAGCAAAAGTCGATTCTGTTCCGTGTGTTAAACGCGAAGACACAACATTATCCCAGGAAGTTTATGCTTTCATTTTAACCAGGACAACTAGTTTTGCCTCTTTGTAGGAGATTTACACACACACACACACACACGCATGCATGCACACGTCTAGCTAGTAATTCTGCAGGAGGTTGCTAGCTACCCTGCCAATGAGATTCAAACCAAATCCTATTTTGAGACTGACCTGCAAGCCAATGAGGCCTGACTAGGTTGGAATCGTGGTAACAACGTGATTGCACATTCTCCCCAGCGAGGGAATTGAAAAGAATCATATTTGTTAATCCTCCTACGAGAACTTTTATGGTATCTTTATCCCTTCTTAAAAAAAAACACCCGAGACTGTTCCTGCAGAAGAAGAGATCTGATTTCATGTAAATACTCCGACTACTACACACACTTTGTTAATGTCTGCAAGAATGTATACTCCAGACCTCCAATAACCCAATGAGCCGGTGGTGTGGGCACTAGGGGTGGGGAGGGCTGGCCTTCCCTGAGGAGAGGGGGTCAGCAGGGCCCTGGTGCCATGTGCCTGCTTCCACAGCAGGGCAGTAGAAGCCCTCTTCTTCCAGAAGCCGGGTTCTGCAGCAGATAAATCACGGAGACAACTCCTCTTCTGCAGAACGCTTTGCTCTGCGGGGGATGAGGGCACCAACATGAACGCATGCAGCAAGAAAACTTCCTCCATGGCTTCCAAAGAAAGGCTGGAAGGGGGTAGGCGGCTTCTTGGGAGAAGGTATTTTTTTTATTGTGATCAGGGCACTGTTTGGGGCATGGCAATGTCACCGGGAGCAAGCAGAGTGTTTCACGAGGGCTGCTAGGAGGTAAACCGCAGTGGTTAACTCTTCCTGAGTAGTGTGTGCACAGGTAAGGCTGCTGCCTTCCTTACTCCACAGTGAGGGAAACAGAGGCACTGGAATGGGCGGGGGGAGACTCTGGCAGGTGGCTTTGGTGGGAGGAAAATGGTTCCTTGGTCCTTTTCTTGGGAAGGTCTCCCTTCCCAAGAAGGGATATTTACAACCTCACTCATGGGCCATACAAGACGATCGCAAGAAGGTAATGAGAAGCTTTACCCAGCCCGGTAGAAGGCTTACGAGGGCACAGTTATTAGGCATCGCAACATAGACCCCTGTCCCGTGCAACTTAAATCCCACGACTTCCTGTCCACAGCTCCGAACTCATTCCATTGCAGTGATGGTGTCGCGGAGGTGACCAGCTACCCCGCAGCAAAAGAAGACAGCTGTCGCTGCAGCCCAGTTCCTCGGAGCAGGGCATGAGGCCACGCACTGTACAGACAGGGGCGCTGTGACCACAACAGCATCTGCAATGACCCGCCATCCCTCCCCAAGCCAGGCCTCGGTGCCAGCTGTGCCAGCGAAGACAAGAACCCTCTCCATCCCGGAACTCACATTGGGAGAAAGAACACGGACACACGGATATGAGCAACTTAAAAGTCTAATTCCATAAAGCATTTTTATTTCAACACGTCCAAGATTTAGGGCCTGACGATCACATCCTCCTGACAGAAACACCGAAGCTCACGGCAATATAGCTCATCAGACAGAGGCGGGGCCGTGCAGGGGGCGGGGATGTGGAGAAAATGTGGGATAAGAGGTAGAGAATTTCAGCTAAGACGGCCGCTGAGTGCACGCAACGACAGGGAGCTGTGGAGAGAGCCCGGAGCGCTCCGCTGGCCCTGAAATGCTAGAACAAGGTAAGCTTGCCATTCTAAAAATCGAAACCCAGAAAGCCAATGAGGCTACACACGATTTGAGGGTTGAGGAAACATTTTCGGGGCACCCTCTGGGTGATGCTCGTAACCCGACCCACTGACAGGCAGGCAGGTGGATTTTGTTTCCATTAAGATTATTTACTCTCAGGAGTCAACACCTGGAGCAGATGGAAGCCTCTCTGTTTTCTCTCCGCGGTCTCCGCCTTTGTCTCTCATGGAATGTGAAGTGACCGGCCATATCCACAATCCGTTTCTTCCGTGGGATACAAACCCCCAATTTTGAACTCTCTCATGACAGGCACACTACCAGGGGGATTGACCTGATAGTTCTACTGCTTTACCCTAGAGAGACATCTATTCATCTATTCATCTTCTCATCCATCCATACACTGACCTACCTACCCATCCATCCATCATCCATCATCCATCCATCCATCTATCCTTCATCCACGCATTCATCCATCCATCCATCCATCCATCTATCCTTCATCCACGCATCCATCCATCCATCCATCCATCCATCCATCTATCCTTCATCCACGCATTCATCCATCATCCATCCATCTATCCATCCATCCATTATTCATCCACCCATTCAACCATCCATCCATCCATCATCCATCCATCCATCATTCATCCACCCATTCATCCACCCATTCATCCACTCATTCATCCATCATCCATCCATCCTTCATCCACACATTCATCCATCCATCTATCCATCCATCCATTATTCATCTACCCATCCATCCATCTATCCATCCATCCATCATTCATCCACCCATTCATCCACTCATTCATCCATCATCCATCATCCATCCATCCTTCATCCACGCATTCATCCATCCATCTATCCATCCATCCATTATTCATCCACCCATCCATCCATCATCCATCTATCCATCCATCCATCATTCATCCACCCATTCATCCACTCATTCATCCATCATCCATCCATCCATCATCCATCCATCATCCATCATTCATTCATCCACTCATCATCCATCATCCATCCATACATCATTCATCATCCATCCATCAATCCACTCATTCAGAAAGGAGGGAGGGAGACACCTTTTTCTGCCTGGAAGACTGGAAGAGTCCTATTCCAGTATGTTATGTGAGCTCCTGGCCCTGTGCAGAATCTTCAGGAATCAAGCAGACCATATTTTCCCTTTCTCCTGCTCACTCAGTGGGCATGGTTTGACTCCTTGAGCGGCAGGGCAGAGGTTCAGCCCATGGGGCATGTGTGGAAATGAGGGGTCACCCTTCCCAAGCTGAGTCAATTAAGGGTGGCATGCCGTTTTCATCTTCACTCTTTGTAACCATCCAGTGCAATGGAACTAGAGAAGGCGGAGCCACAATACAGAAAGAAGCTGGGCCACTGAGTGACCGACAAATAGACGTGACACCCTCTGCAGACTTCCTCTGTGATCACCCCCACCCACCTCAAATCTCAGCACGGCACATTTGAACTCATGTGAACAAGCAATCCACCCAGAGCAAGCCACCGAATTCAGAGTTTGCTTATTAAAATGTAGCCTACCAACACTGATACAGCTCTCTACATCAGCCATGGAAATCTACAAAGAAGGCATATTCTATGGGCAATTTTAAAAAGGGTATATTATAAAGAGATTTTAATAAGTTAGTTCATATCGCTGATTTTGAGAATGTATTCTGTGGGTGGGAGGGTGGCAATATAAACACAACACTACACTTTTCAAACAGAAGCATAATCGCTATTTTTTTTCTTTTTTATAATCAGCTGTGTGTTCCTATCATGGAAATCTTTAGGTCATGAAGGATGAATTAAGGGACGCACACAGTGCAATATAAAGCTGGTATCGAGATATTCAGGACCTATTAATAAGTAAAGCATGGGTGGACAAATCTAATTTAAGTCCGTCCTGCTGAGTCATTTGAGATATCCATCTATCCAAAATGAACATCATCCATTAGCATCAAAATAACAAAGTCCCCTAAATGTAGAAGAATCTTGCTCTGCTCATGACTTTTATCAGCGTGACACGAGGCTAATGTTCATTTATCAAACAGTAAGGGCATTGTTTAGCACTCAAATAATTATCAGTTAATGAAGCTTAAAAAAAAATAAGAGTCTCTCACATCTAGATTGAATTATTCTTTCTACACTGCTTACCCTCCTATTCCTAATACTTCAAATGCTTCCCCAGTAAATGAGGTCAGCTTATGTCAGCTCAAAAAACAATAGGATGCTTCAGCCTGCACGCCGAATAGCAAGAATATCACAGCACATTTGCACCAGAAAATCGAGTCTAAAAATTTCATACTTGGCTAGGCGCCTTCTAGAGAGCAGCTATGTCATTAGACCAGCTCTAATGGTCTTCGCAACAACATGTAAAGTGTGAAGCACCCCATTGGTAGAGCTGAAATCTGAGCAGCCTAGAAGTGATTGAGCCCACCAACATCCTCACAGGAATCTGACCCCGGGAAGGAAAGGAGATAGCCACCAGATCTCATCTTACAGGCCTTGTTTGTTGTCTCTTGGACTTGATCCATAACTGAGCAGGGAAATGTTCTTTTAAACTGGGACCCTTGCAACAATAGTCCACAATTTTCTGATTTGGGGGTGACAAAAAAGGGGTTGTTGCTTTCTTCTAAAACATTTTTCCCCACTGGGATAAGCATTTAAATTCTGGGCCCGGTATTTGGCTAGCTGCTTTTCTACCACCTAAGCCATGCCTCCAGGTTGGATTTTTGTTGGTTATACTGAGACATAGTATGGAGAACTTTTCTGTCCTGGCTGGCTTCTGATCAAGTCTCCATGTCCTGAGTAGCCTGGATGGGAGGTGTGAAGCATGGGTGGAGGGCCCTTTCTCTAGCCTCTTAGCCCAATTACTCTTGTCCACAGAAGCAAGGGGCAGGAGATTCAACAGTTGTGGAGGGTCCCTGGAAGTGAACAACCATCTCCAGGGGAGCTCAGACATGAGCTGGTCATGGAGGGTTTGGACTTTGCCTCCGTCTCGTTTTCCTGTCCACTGTCACACTCCAGAAAAGGCCTGAGCTTACTTACTGTACTCAGACATGGACACAGGAGAAGGTCGTGAGGGGAGAAAGGGAAAGGGGAGGGGAGAGTGGGAGGTGAAAGAACCAGCTTGGGGTTTACAATGGTGCCCCTAGGAAAAACAATCCAAAATGAGAGTAATGATAGTGTCACTTTCTCCGCCGAATCTTCTCTCCTGTCTGATTATACATCGTAGATGACTAATTAAACTGTTATTTTATTAAGGAGCTCAATTAATTTATGTGTTGCTCAGCGGCTCTCATATGTTGAAATGGTTAGGCAAAAATACAAATTAAATGAGTTACAGGCAGGGGTTCTGTTGACAAAGGACAAGGAAAAAAAAATAAAAAGCCAGCCCAGATTATAAGAGGCTTTACCTCCAGAATGAGCTGGAAGACTCATCGGCTGGGTCTTTATTTTTAATTTCTAATGAGCGGCTCAGCCACCTACTTGACAGGCTGTGACGAGAAGATTCAGTGCTTTGACAAGGGCAGACATTTGTGTTCACACATCTTGTTTACTATGTTGTTTTATGTTTTCTCCTCAGATATGGCATGGGTAGGTAGTAAGCAAGTCTGAGATTTACTGACCCTTGGAGACCTCTCATTTCTGGAAATTTCTGGGTATTATTGTTTTTGTCGTCTGCCTCTCCTGGGGCTTGAATTCAAGGCCTGGGCATGGTCCCTTAGGTTACTCACTCAAAGCTGGTGTTCTACCACTTGAGCCACAGCTTTGCTTCTGGCTTTTTGGTGGTTCATCGGAGAGATTAGAGTCTGTTAGACTTTGCTGCCACCTCTGGCTTGGAACCGTGACTCTTCGATGTCAGCCTTCTGAGTAGCTAGCATGGCAGGTGTGAGACTCCCCTGCCATCGGCCTCTTTTCCCAGTGACCATGTACTATGGCAGAGGAGGGGCCTTTCACACCAAACTAAATGCAACCTTGAGCTCAGAAGCAGCACTGGCTCCCTAGAAGCCAGTGGCTCATCAATAAACAAACCACCCTGGCCCATTTCACTTTGATTTACTCTCTCTTGGAACCCTGTGGTGTCTCCTTTGTCTTCAGCTGGGAGAGGCCTTTTGAAGCCTACACAGTGCCGAACAAAGCAGGGTGGAAGGCAGGCTTTGTAACCAGGCAAAAGGAACCACTGGGGCTGTGGTGTAAGATATGTTTCCTACTGTAACAGATTACTAAATTATCACAGCATCAACGGCATGAGAGTCTACAGAAAAAAAAAATCAGGCTTTATTAACTCAGAATGCTGGGATATTATGAAGCACACGTGCATGGAAACACACGGTAATGCTCAGATCACAAAGCCCTGTGTGGGTTTGCAGGGCAGGAAATACCACACCGCTCAGAGAGAGAAACAACAGGCGTTTTCCCACTCGCTCCCCTCTCCCTGCCACTTTACACATGCTGCAGAGACAACTCGAGGAACTCACAAGTGAAATCTTGAAGGGATCCCAACTGGTTTCAAGTCTATGCATTTCACTGCAGCAGGGCCAGGTGGAATTTCACAGACAGAGTCATTCTCTTCTGGGTGAGGGCTTGGCAGGGACGGGTGTGAAATCTCTTTGAGTTTCTCAGCATGGGGGGGGCCCACATGGCAGAAGCGGCTCATTTGCATGCCAGTTCCCACAATGCTTCAGGTGCCTCTAGACACTGGGCCAGGAAATCAAAGTGCTGGAAATGCCTGGAAAATGCCTGATTGTGAGAAGGAGGGCTGACAATCAAAACCAAGAAAACGTTGCCCTCCCTCATGGGAAACATACCAGGATGCTCTTCCGCCTGGATGGCTGAGGGGAGAACTCCACTCAATCCTAGACTGCTGCTATAAGATGCAGTATGCAGGGGGCCCAATAAAAGGTGAAGGAAGAGGGGTTTGTTTTTTTTTGTCAGATGACTTTGGATAAAGTCAGTTAAAGCACCAGGCTTGACATGTCACGAAGCAATGTTTAATACAACATTGCCAAAGCAGCAGAAAGCAAAGCTACTAAGAAGTCATTTCATTTGAGAAAGCTCAGGTAGGCCCCAAAATACATGTGTATTTTTCTCTGCACAGCACCTCCTCCAGAAACATATAAATAGATTACCGTCAAAGTAATCAAAGCACGTGTCATTTCTATTCCTTAGCAACGAGATCAAACCTCCATCACTTCATTTACCCACAAAAGGGGACACTGGAAAATCAGAATACTCAAGTGCTTAGGCATAGTTCTATGTGGACCCACTCGAGAGTGGAACCCAGAATGGTTCCTGCAAGACAGAGCCCAGGGATTCATTTAGAAGAACAGACGTCCAGCTCTGCACAAGCACATTGCCATTCCACACGTGCCCACCGAATTCCTGTCTGCTTCTGATATTTGCTGCTCTGCACCGCCCAGGGGCAAAGACACACAAGGTGTAAAGACAGAAGCCAGATTCACAGGGGTATTATGGGTTCACGTGCCTGCTTGCTTGCTTGCTTGCTTGCTTTCTCTCTTTCTTTCTTTCTTTCTTTCTTTCTTTCTTTCTTTCTTTCTTTCTTTCCTTCTTTCTTTCTTTTCTTTCCTTCCTTTCCTTCCTTCCTCCCTCCCTCCATTCTTACCTCCCTCCTTTTCTTCCCCTTCCCCTCCCCCCTCCCTTCCTCCCTTCCTCCCCTCTATCCATCCTTTCTTGTTTGCACATTATTTCTCAATTTCAGTAGTTAATTGGGAGGAGGGAAGACCAGTGCCTCGGCATTCTGGAGAGCAATCTTTGTGGCCATTCACTTAGACCTGGCCACAGATTTCCATATCCTGAGAACAAAGACACTGTGCTGGGTCCCTTTGGAAGCAGGCTCAGGGCAAGCATGGAAAAAATATTCTATCTCATGTGCAAACATTTTAAAGTCCTGGAACTCTTTGAGTCATCAGTTCATTTACATGTTCAATAGTGACTGTGGAATTTTTTTTTTATGAAGGGGAGAAGAGAATTTCTCTCTCTTTGATACTTTTTGGATGCAGGATGCTGCAGACCGCAGCATGGACGAGTCTGTTCCATGAAGTATAAAGCATGTAGCTATGCCATAATAGCAGGTAGCTGAATTCAGTGAACTTTGCTTTATGGTTTCATCTTCCGCTTGGCTCCCTTATGGCAGAGCAAGGCCTATGTAGATTTGGTAAATTCTTATTGCTGGATCCACACAATTGACCCCGTCCACAACAAAGGATGTCTTGCATACTTCATCAGCACTATCAAAGAAGAATTGGGCAAGTGCTTTGTTGTCATGTTATAATGTAATTATAATTATGAAAGAAAGATGGTAACAGTTTGAGTGACTTGCCGCTTTTGTCAAGCAAATAGGGTTAGAATAATTAATACTGTTAGCATTTATCTGCTGAGTAATTTCTATGTGCCCAACACTTTCCTAATGAGTTTGTGTATAATAATTCACTTATTCCTAAAAGCAAATATACAACTTAGGTCCTAATTTTCCCCCACCTTACATAAGTAATTCAGAAACTGAGAAGTGAAGCAAGTCATACAAGTCACATAGCTAGAAAAAGAAAAGTGACACAATAGAAAAGCAGAGAGGAAAGACTAATTTGAATGTGATTACAAATTTGAATTTGAAGGCATTTTAATCTTGAAGATAAAAAGCCAGTTACCTTAAGTACCTCAGTCTTCTTGAAAAACATCAGTCTGTCATTGGCTTATCAAAGTGGAACATTTTTATTCACTATTCATTCAGGTTGCATTCCAACTGAGTTTGATTTTAATTTTTTTAAAAAAAATATCTGTACTTTTCAACAATGAGAGATTTGAATTCCTCTGTTTTGACTCTCATTTCATTTACTCACACTTCACACTTGCAGAGCTTAACAAGGCAATGGAAAGTCACTGTCAATTCTATAAATGCAGGATGGATTTGGGACCCACTAGTGAACCATAAGACTATAAACATTTTAGCCTAAGGAAAATATTCACATTTTCTTTCTTTTTTTGCCAGTCCTAGGGCTTGAACTCAGGACTTGGGCACTGTCCTTTGGCTTTCACAAGGCTAGAGCCACAGCATCACTTCTGGCTTTTTCTGTGTATGCGGTATTGGGGAATCAAACTCAGGGCTTCATGCATGCTAGTCAAGCACTCTACCACTAGGCCAAACTCTTGCCCCACAAGTTTAAAATTACATATTCCCAATCTCAATGTTATTTGTTAAATCACCTGAATAGATACACATTTTTACTTAGAAACCCTGTAACCCACAAATACAAAACTTTATCCATTTATCACCTTTATCGTTTAGCTGTAGATCAATTGATCATTGGCAGGTTGCTTCTGGTCTCAACAATATGAATAGAAATACTCATCTTTAAAAGAAACTCAGGGCTCTGTCTCATTTTGAGCACAGAGATCATACCCTTGTATTCCACCAAACTGAAGGCAGGTTTTATTGATTTCACATTGGACTGAATTTGTTACAATTTCTACAGTAGTGGCAGAAACATGATTTGGAGATATTATTAACTTACTGGTTTAAAGAAAGATTTAAAAGTAGGCTAGGCATATACTGGAAAATGCAGTGGGTTTCAGGCATGCCTAATAATGGCATTCCGAATACATTTATACATTGACATATATTTGTCTATCGCATATTCATTGTACTCTCCAGAGTAGGCCTACGTCTCCACAGGTAAGATGTCTTATTTATTTCTGGACATGTCTGCAAATGTTATTGGCAAATGTTCATCCAGGTAGATTCCTCGCTGAGGTCAGCCTCATAGAACATCCTGGAAACCCATGACCTCTATTCAGACTTGCTCGAAACTTGCTCACTTGATTGTTCAGCCACCATCCCCAATCTTGAGAGACAAGAAATTCTTCCTCCCACTTTATAGACTTCCAGACGCATCCCCGTGTGGCCTGGGTCTGTGTTATGATACACGTGCAAGCCCCTCCTCAGATTGTACAACAGAGTACAAGTGCTAAGGAAACTGCTGTCCCAAACCAGGTAAGCTTTCTTTCCCTGAGTATGGAGAGAGTGTGATTCCTGTGGACGGAGGAGAAACTAGAACCGCTCAGCTTGAAAACATGTGAGCATGACTTATTTTTCCAGTGTGATTATTTCCCTGACAAAAGGACTAACAACTATCCTATAGAATGTCTCTGCCAGGAGCTAAAAATTACACACACACACACACACACACACACACACACACACACACACACACACACCAGAGCTATTCTAGCTGCAAATATTTAGGATTCTAAACTTGGAGTCTTAAGCTGGGAGAAGGGTGGTGAGTCAGCTCAGGAGGAGTAGAAGACGAGAAAGGGAAATCTGAGGCCAGTGAGGGTGTGGATTGCTGGGAAGAATGGGCATCGGAGGGAAAGCTGAGCAGGCGTGTTCTCAAAACTCCAAATTGAAATTAAAAAAAAAACAAAACAGTCTATGGAATCTCATTACTTTCTATTTTTAATTCCTCTTTATCTGGCAGGGGTCGCCAAGCTCTCTGTTCCTGCTCGAAGTTCTCCCAGTCTGCTTTCTAGAAATAAAATGTTTGCCAAAACTTAATCTTTACTAGAAGAGGGGTTTGAAGGAACAGAATGTAAACCCACAGACTGAGGGAGAAAAGCCAGACCAGGTATCAGTGTTGTTTGTCACCTGCCCAATGCTCCTTGGGTAAATCCTGAATGGAGTTTGGGGGGAGATAATTGTGTATCTCATCATATCGTTGTGAGAGTGACATAAAATGACGTCTGTAAATACCTACATTCACCCACTCACGTCCTCGGGCACAAAATTTCCCTCACAGTATAGCGGCTAACTAGATTCTGCAGAACTGCGCTTGGGATCAAAGCAATAAGAATGAGCACACGTTCTAAAGCTCTAGTCTGAAACCGGTGTAATTTGTTTTGTAGGATGAATCTCGACTCCAGTCTACCTGGGTTAGAATTTGAACTCAAGCCCCAGATAAAACTTTGCCTGTGGAGACATTATGTAAGTTGATCTACCTACCTCAATGGCCAGATGCTATTGGGCTTCATTTGAGTTGTGAAAACAAATGAATTGTCGGTGTAAAAGTGTTTAGAACATGGGCCAGCGTGGTAATTACAATGTAAGTATTAGCTCTTAACACACGATCTTGAGAAAATCAATCCCTAAAGCACCTTTAATTCTGGAACAGGAGCAGCATTCTCCTTGATCTTAGCTTGAATATTTAAGCTCTTTATATAGAAATACGCCTTTTGAAAATAATAATCATTCTTTGTTTCCTGGTCCTATCAGAAACAGAAACTAAGACTTCACCAGCGGTTCAATAATTAAAGTGGTTCTTAAAATGCAACAGAATTTGGGGCTTACTACTGAGAGGAAAAGGTCTATTAGATATGACTAGAAACGAACAGGCCATATAAAGAATGTAAAAAGAATTGGACCGTGCCTTGATTATTACAAATAAAAGAGACTTGTTATTTTTTTAGCCTTCTACCTCCCCTCCAGTTTTCTAAGTCACGACTGACTTTCTCCTAGTCATAGAGTTTTCTTTGAGCATTTACCATCTTCCTCCCTTTCTCCCTCTGCCCCACTCCCATCCTCCTTCCCTTCTTCCTTCGTTCCCTCCCTCCTATCCTCCCTTCCTCCCTCCTCACCTCTCCCATCCTTCTTCACATCCTCCCTCCTAGCCTCCCTCTCTTCCTTCCTTTTTCTCTCCCCTCCTCCCTCCCCCTTTCCTGCCCCCTCTCATCCCCCCCTCTTTCCCTGGCTCCCCTTTCCTCCATTCTCCATCTACAAGGTGCCCAGTCCTGCCTGTTTTGTGGCTCCGACTCCAGGAGGCATTGCAGATGTGGTCAGGGCTAACACACAGTTTGTCTGGGTCAGGAGAGCCCATGGCACAAACAGATTACTGAACTAAAGACAACCACAGAGGGCGGGGGGGGGGGGGAGGAGAGACACTCATCCTGGGAGCCTCTTTAAGAGTGAAGTAGGGGTTAAGTGGAAGAGAGGGAGAACAGGGAAGAAAGCCAGGTGATCCATTCAGGATAAATGCTGCTAGAGTGAGTTTGATCAAGGGGAAAGGAGGATGACGGGGGGGGGGGGGGGGAAAGAAGGAGGGAAGTGCAGGACAGAGGGAGGGAAAGGAGGAGAGGTTACATTAGCTCACTCTAATCTGGCCTCTGAGCATATATGCAAAATGTCAGGCAACATGCCACGCCTTCAAAATTTCCCCCAAAATGTGATGCACAGGCAGACTCAACGCCTAAGGTTTCTGACACTGTATATTTTCGGGATACAACCTAGATCATTTTTCTGGCTGGGTAATTCACTAGATAAATCACAGCTGAAGCAGAAATGTATGCCAGGTTATACTGAGCAATGGATCCGGGAGTACGGGGCAGGTGTCGTGGTGTTTATGATGGAGCAAGAGAGACAGAAAATAGATATAATGTAATAACCTCGAATGAAAGTATTCATTTTTGTTTAAGAGAATCAACTGGTTCTAATTTAATTTATAAAGAAAAATTAACGATTTACCTTAGTATCTGTCAGCGACTAAGTTCCTGCCCAAGCTGCCAGCAATAAATTTTATTACGATGGTGAGATGATTCATTCATTCGAGTCACATATAGTTATTGAGCTCATGCTATGGTGTGGAATATTGAATTAACTGAACTGTTTGAGCTACAGCAGCAGATAAAATGGACCAAAAAATCCCCCCAAAACATAAAAACGCTTTGAACTTCGTAGTCTCGCTTCATCCCTTTCAATGCTAGCAAAAGGAAAACAACCTTTGATTGCTTCCTTACTGCAGATTTTCCTGGCTTTTCTTAAGATTGCCCTGAAACATGAGACAAACCGTGGTCAACAAAGCCACCAGGACCACAAGCTGGACATTTCACAGTTCTTTCTCTTCTTTGAAATCTCGGTAGGCTCGCATTTAAAAGAAAAATGGCTTCCTTTATACCATCTAAATAAAACCTAATGCATGAGGACATCTGAGTAAATGTCCATAGCCTCATCACATTTTTTAAAGTACACAAACCCCTATGTACTTAATGGAGAAGTCCTGAAAACACCCGCAGAACTGGGATGCCAACCACGAGTTGCCAACTTCAACAAATAAATAAACAACTTCCTCTAATGTTGTACAAGAATTTCAGGGGCAGATTGCATGGGATCTTGTATTTTTTTCCTGGGTGAAGAGGGGAAATGTGTGCCTGTTTTATGATAACCCCTCGCTTTTTTTTTTTTTGACACATTAATTGCTCCTCCATATAGAAGGACAAAACCAGCCGCACGTCATTGTGACTCGACACAGGGCGAGCCCCACGGGTGACACAACATTCCTCCTTCAACACCAGCCAAATTATCTCAGCGCCCAACTTTGTAAGAGGCTGCAATAATCCTCGATCATTTCGGAGTGCTGGTGGGTTATGCATCATTTTAACAGCACGCTGGCAGATTGTGTTCGTCTCCATGTTATAGGAATCTGGAGATAAGTGGCAGGCACGGGGAGTCACTTTCAGACATGGCTCAATCTGCATGGAACCCTTAAAGAGATAGTTAAGGAATTATTTCCTTCGGGCCTGGGACTCTCATTATCTCTAAGCAAGGAGTAGATTCGCCGGCAAAGTGCTCTTAGCATTTGGTGTTTGCCATCAAGGGAGACAGTGGGGTACGAATGGGGAGAGAAGAGCCACCAAAACGGACAGTGGCTTACAGATTGGAAGGCAGGGGCAATGGTGCCTTTGGGGCCTGGGACAGGATTGCAAAGTCACAGACGTTGATTGGGGATTGATTCCGCGAGGCATCCAGGCGCTAAGTGTGACCACTGAAACACATCTTGAGACACAGGATTTTTCCTTGCCTTGCCAGTCGTCACGAATTTAGCATGCGAGGAGCACTGAATAACGACCGCTTCTCTGCTTGAATAAGAAAGACATTCGGCGTGTGTGTATGCAGATTCTATGTCCATCCACACACACACACACACACACACACACACACACACACACACACACAAAGAAATCATCATCAGAGATAATCAGGCCTTTTGGTAAAGGCACCAAACAGTTTGGAGAAACTTTAATTGAAAACTGGACACCATTGGATGATGATGGATGGTGATGAATTAATTTATTTCGTAATGAGTAGGCTCAGATCTTTCATTTCCTCTCAGAGATTAGCATAGTTAAACACAATACGTTATGTTTCTCTATAAGATCTAATCTTTTAAGCACTATGCCTGGTTCAAAGACTATTTTAATAAAAGGGAAAGGAACAAGAATCACTCTCTGTTCTATAAAAGATAGGGTAGCCTATGGGATAGACAGAAGGTGGATCTGCCAACATGTTGTGAGAGGTTTACACCTGCAACCCCCCCAGTCCCAATCCATCCATATCACAGAGCTCGAATTCAAGGGATTCATCCATGAAAATGGAGTCGTCCGCCCTCCCTTGACTTCTCAGTGTACCTTTTAATGTCCTAAAAGCAATATTTCACATTTTGTATCAAATCAAGATTGCTTTATGTCTCATTTTTCTACTCATCTGTCCCTCATGTAGACAATCTCTACCCCCCGCATAAGATTTAATTTCTTTGGAGTTTAGATAGTTGTGTGTGTGTGTGTGTGTGTGTGTGTGTGTGTGTGTGTGTGTGTGTGTGTGTGCCAGTGAGACTTGAGACTCAGGGCTTGCCCTGGCTTTTTCACTGGAGGCTAACACTCTGCCACTTGAGCTACAGTTCCATTTCTTGATTTTGGGGGAGTTGATTGTAGATAAGAGTGTCATTGGAGTTTCTAAGTCCAGAAAGACTTCAAACCTCAGTCCTCATATCTGAGCCTCCTGAGTGGCTAGAACTACAAGCTCGGACCACAGGCAAGCAGCTAGTTTCTTTTCTTGTCTTCTTTTTATTTCTTTTCTCTTCTTCTTCTTCTTCTTCTTTTTTTTTAAATGTTCTGAGGTATTTTAAATGCAAAGGCAAAGATGATTTAAATGTGATTTAAAAACCACTGTCACCCAGGGTTCCTGAAGGGTGTTGGAAAATAAAGGATTTGCTTTCCAGGAACAGTCTTTGAATTCTCCACCATTAGCCTCCAGGCGGGGAAACTGAACTCTCTGGCTATCTTATTTCCATCAGCCATGCTGGGATAAGTTCCCACCTTCCATGATAAGCACTGGAAAAGCCCAGACTTCCCTTTCCACACCCAAAGAACCCGGTCAGTAACGAGCTAAGAATGTTCCTGCCCCATACTATGGGCCTGCACTGGGAAAAAGTCACAACAGAGCAGTCCAGATGAGGAAAGAAGAGCATCACTACATTCCCAGGCTGGCACCCCTCACCCGGACACATGCGCTGACGTCATGGGATGTCTAGCCAGCCAGCCCCACTGTTTCACCTGTCCAGCCCAGGTCCATAACCAGGTCCCAGAAGGACTGGCAGAGGGCACTGGTGGTGTCCAGATACCAAGTATGCCCACACATTGTGATCACGCTGCTTTTGTCCACCGAGCAGCCCCCTCCCAAGAGAAACTCAGAGAGGCAGGAGCCGGGTGGCATCAAGCAGTGCGGTGACAAATGCTCTTCCCATCTGTCACGAGGCGCCCCACCCCAGGTCAGAGGTCCCCGGGTAATAATAATAATAATAATGATGCAGATAATGGCATCCTCGTAATGATAGGTGACCACGCCGTAGAGAGTACGAGTGGTGCCCGCCCATTGTCCCGTCTGCTTCTCTGCAGAGGAATGTTGACTGTCTTCCCAGAAGATGGACACATGCAATTCAAATCCCTATTGTGTTTGGCCGTGGGGGTGGGGCAGGGTGACAATCAGTCACTCCCAGGAGTTTTATTTTTTTTCCAGTGCCATGGGCATTGTGTGGCATGTGGCAGCCTGTCAGAAATCACTGGCACGTTTGACCTCCCGTGGGCAGAAGCAGCAGCGGAGAAGTGCTCGCGCCCACCAACGCATCTCCACCTCCCAGGTTCACGGGAAGAAGACAAAGAGAACAGAGTGCCACACGTGTAGGGAGTCTCTCCTTGTGACAGGTTCCGTGCTTTGCTTCCCTCACCGCCCTCCAACCCCGACTGAGGGCTGGATGGAGATTGCATAGCGAAACACCTACCATGTAACACCTGCTGGCTTTGTGCTTGGTGAAGGGGGCAGTGCAATACAATTCCTTTAGGGGTATGTGTGTGTGTGTGTGACTGGGTTTGAAGCCAAGGGTTTTATACTTGTTGGAATGTGTCTGGCCCTTTGTTCTTTTTTTTGGTCTTCGTTTGGGGGATTATTTGTTTCTTTTTTAGGTAGGTGAGCTCTCGGTTTTCTTCAGGGCTGTCTTAAGACTTTTTGATCTTTCTATTCATCCTTCCACCCTCACTAGGACAACAGGTACACACCAGCCTGCTAGTGGGGCGAGGGGCTCATGAGTCGAGATCTCGCCGATGTTAGTATCCCGCAGGGCTGAGATGACACATACAGGCCACCACTCCCAGCTACTGGTAGAGGCAGGGGTTTTCTGGCAGGGGTTGTCCAAGCTGGCCTCAAATGGAGATCTTCTTCCTCTCTACCTCCAGAGTAGCTAGGATTTCAGGCATGAGTCCCTGGTGCTCCACTCTGTTAGCCCGTGAAAGTTAGTCTCTTTCGAGAACATGTGTATCCATGTATGGCAGGGTTACACGTCACATTCTGAGGAATGCTGAGTCCATGTTGACTTCGGTTATTCCAAAGAAACTCCTCTTAAAACCCCCAAGCCTGTGCCAACGTTGATGGCTGGAAGAGACTTGGAAACATCCCTACATTCTGGTCATGACAACAGGATGATGGATTACTCCACAGAGCTGAGTGCCAGGGAGTTCCCTCAGTCAGGAACTCGGTGGAAGGGAGAGTTGACAAGAGAAGAGGGAAAGGTGACCTGGCTGAAACAGAGCCTGGGATGATGCCATCCACAGCCCGGGAACCCTGGCAATGGCCAAAGCAGGAACGAGGATGGAGTCCCTGCCAGATCCTCCAGAGGGAAACATCCTGCCATCCCTGGATTGTGGGCTCCCTGAGACTCTGGGAGATTTCAAACTTACAGAACTGCATGAGAAATACGCTGGTGCTGCGGTCCATTTAACCCATTGTGGTAACCACGCACCAGTGCACACACCAAGGCAGTCCTTCCCAGATCGAGGGCAGAGCTCAGAAACCGCTCTTGCATGCAGACAAATGATCTCTGCCATTGGAAGTGTTTTCCTGATGCTAGATCATCCAGTTCAGAGCCCTGGTCAACCTAGGTAAGCACTCTACCACATCTCCTGCCCCTCCTCCATTTGAATGAGTGCCTGCTGTGGGTGTGTGGGGCTAAGAAACAATATCATCACAGCTTCCCAGGCAGGCTGAGGAGATCTGAGTCCTGAGAGCTTCTTCATCTTGGAATCTAGCTAACACTTCTGGCTGAAACCAAGGGGTACATAAAACTACCTCAAAGAAGCCAAGAGGGAAACAAACAGGAAAATCATTTTGGTGACATGAAACTTCCCGTCTTCTTCCCAAGTAGCTTCCTGAAACTCTGAGAGACTTTGACTCAAGCGAGCACACTCCTCTCTGTAACAGGAAAGGAACGTCTCAGAGATTCATGATAGCAAGGAGTGTGCAATCCCAGCAAGCTTAAAGAATTAAGATTCCTCCTGTCATACTCAAGTGCCTGCACCACCAACATCTTCCAACATCACCACTGCTTTTGAAAGTTTTTTTTTCAAAATTAAAAATATTTAATGAGATGTTTGCGTCACAACCATTTGGGGAAACTAAGCTCTTATTTTAAGTCTGAATAATACAGCTGCTTGGGTTTAAAAAAAAAAGTCCCCTCATTTCAATGTGAATACAGAACAGCTGCCTTAATGAGAAGCATGGAAAGGAAGGCAGCCACCATTGGTCAGAAGTTTGCCTGCGTCACAGTATCTCATCTCCATGTCTCCCTCTCCAACTAATGCCAGTGTGCCCGCATTTCATTGGTCCACACAGATGTCACTCAATCAGGACTCATATAAGGTAGACTAAGTGAAGCAACTACAAAATGTGAAGTATTGCATATATATGCGTCGGTGTGTGCCTGTGTGTGCATATATAGAGAGATACATTTATCTCTCTCTATATATATGTATATAATTAGTTCTTTTAAAAGCACAGTGGTCATCCATCCTCACACAGCTTTGTAAGAATAGGCTTAGTTAGCATCAGCTGGGCATATTACTCTTGCATGGATAAAGCTCCCATCATCTGACATTTTGTTCTAAAAACTATTTTCAAAATGTCAGCAAGTCTCCAGACTTCAATTCAGTGGTTAAGGCCTACTCAAAATCTGCTGCTAACAACCCTTGGTGATGCCTCCCTCCATTCCCCCCCCACCCTTCCCATTCATCAGTGAATATTCATACAGCAAAGAGTTCACTGTGAAGACACCAAAAGAAATGGCGATGGATGGATGGATGCATGCATGGATGGATGCATGGATGGATGCATGGATGCATGGATGCATGATGGATGGATGCATGCATGGATGCATGGATGAATGGATGGATGGATAGATGCATGGATGAATGGATGCATGGATACATGGATGATGGATGGGTCGATGGATGGGTCAATGGATGCATGGGTGGATGCATGCATGGATGCATGGATGCATGGATGGATGGTTGGATGAATGGATGGATGCATGGATGGGTGGATGGATGGATGCATGGATGGGTGGATGGATGGATGCATGGATGGATGGATGGATGCATGGATGGATCGATGGATAGATGCATGGATGGATCGATGGATGGATGGATGGATGCATGGGTGAATGGATGGATGGATGCATGGATGGATGCATGGATGGATGGATGCATGGATGGATGGATGCATGAATGGAGCAGGCAGCGGGTGGGGGGGACACAACTGTTTCCTGACTCCACAGTATGCACTATGAATTTTCAGTCCCAGGAAACATCCACAAAGCAAGATCAGCCTGAAGGAAACAGAAGTGAACAGAACAATACACACAGGCCTATGTGGAAATGGCAGGGAAACCTGACGAAGTCATCAGTAATCCTCTCGGTGGCAAAGCATGAGAAACATGAGTGCAGGGGTGTGGGTGTGGAGATGCTCCCTGAGGGTCTCGCTGACCAGGGCTGCCGGATGCACGGTGGTATGGACCCAAGCCTCCAGCAGCCATCCCATCAGACAGCATCCCTTATGCACCCCCAGTCCCCCCAAAATCACTGCACTGTGCAGATGTGGGCTGCTCTAATTCAAAACTGGAGGTGAGCAGATGCAGAGGACAAGGTTTGCGGCGACACCCAGCCAGGGGATGTCGTGGTGAGCAGCTCCCGGCCTCCTCGGCTGACATCACGCAGTTCTGCAGTCCATAGGGATGAGGAGCAAATACCTCCACTCCTGTTCACTCTGCCTTTCCACAGATGCTCCTGGCTGTGTGGAGCATGGTCCACTCCTGCTGGTGGCCTTAAAACCACGGGGAAATGACGAGAACAAGCGCGCCGCCCAGCGAGCAACAGCTCTCAGGATGGCAGGTGACACTTGGGAAATTCAGGTGTGGGAAAGGGACAGCCAGGTAAGAGCAGGGAGGAGCAGAAACCGGCTCTAGGTCTCCTGGCCGAGTAGCAGTTCCAGGAGTAAAGAAGCAGAGTCCTCTCCCCTGAAGATCCCTAACAAAGGTAAAATCCACCTGCGAGCCAAGCGACCTTCCCCGGCATGCAAATGCTCCATTCTTATCAGAGCGTCCGCAGGGGTCTCCAGTGTGAATGATGACTCTGCCCATGGATTCCGGATATGCTGGTACGGGAGGAACCTACGCGATGCACACACTGCTGCATCTCCCAGCCCGAGCCTGCCACTTCATGGGGATAGTTTAATGATTATCCCCAAGTGAGGAGTCCTCATGAGGAACTTGGCACTCACACACAAATAATTATTGACACAATTAAGCTTTGACACTGTGCCCATCAAGTTCCCTTCGTCCTCACTGTGTTCCGGGCCCATGTTACTCTTTTTATAAAAAAAAAAAACAAAAAGGAAAATTATCTGTTTTAATCAGAGCTAGAGTTGCTCAAGTTGGTTCGCAGTACACATACAAGAAAATGCTGAGTTCCTAAAAATAGCCCAGGCTCTACCCACTGTGTTATTAGCATTCATAAAGGAGAAATAAAAAAGCAATGCGCACACTTTGAAGGACATACATCGAATGCAACGGATAGGAATAATTCAGCATGAGTCCCCAAATAAGAGGAGGCTGTCATTGCCAATGACTGCAAATGAAATGTGGTGATGGTCGTTTAAACCATCTATCTGTACTAGCAGATCATGAAACATTATCTGCTGCCTGCTTAATTTCATTCCCCAACTTCTTAATGTTGACAGAGTGGTATGTGTGTTAATATGCTCAATGCCTAATTCCCCTAGCTGGTGTGAATACTTAACAAATATTACAAAAGTAAGATAGTCACTCTTCTTTTTAAATAAAAAGCACTGACATAAAACATGTGAAAGAAAGATACTACCATCTATTTCCCAGTATAGCTTAGGCCACATCTGCCACAAGAGAGCTTGAAATGTTATCATAGAAATGTTTGGATAATTAGCAATTAATTTCCATTGACTAATACACAATAAATACAGAGCTGTGCATGCACGAGGAGGGTTGTGCATCCCTTTCACACACACACACACACACACACACACACACACACACACACACACACACACACACACACACACACACAGCCAGCATCCCTGGCTCCCTTCCCTCCCAATCGAATTCCTAGGTTAGGAGTCCCCGTCCTGACCAATGATCCTGGAATCTGCATCTCTGTCTTGACTAATGGGGTACTGGTCCTGGGTTCTGCATTCTTGTCTTGAGCAGTGACCCCCTGTAGCTGATGCAAAATTAACCATGTGCATAGGCTACAGCTTGCATGGTGACTGTCTTAGTCAACACTAACACTAATTGATGAACAGTTTAGAGAAACTGCACTGCCTAGAAAGCTAACTACTTACGAGGAAGGGAGGGAGAGAGAGGGGGGGCAGAGGGAAAGAAAGAAAGAAGGAAGTAGGGAGGGAGCGAAAGAGAAAAAAAGGAGGAGGAGGAGGAGGAGGGAAAAGAAGAAGAAGGAAAGGGAGGCAGGGAGGGAAGAAAGGAAGAAGGAGAGAGAGGGAAGGGATTGTGAGAAAGACCTGGTGTCATCCTGTTCTTAAACCACCTGATGCCTATAGAATCTGAAGATCGATGTTCGCAAGTCATTCTGATTTATAACATTCTCAACACAATTCAGTCACAATGCTCATGTCATTGTCCCCACCATACATAAGATTCCACATAAAGACGACCATTTTGATTATAAGACTTCTAAATATTCTTCAAATAGCTATATGCCAACATTTTGGAAATCTCAAAAAAAGTAGGTTTTGTGAACATAAAATAAGCAGCATCTGCTTCTGAGAACATAAAGAATGTCACCATTGGAGGCAGGTAACAGCTGAGGACTGGAGACAATAAGACACCAGATACAGCTTCTCATACCAAGCTAGGCTTTGCGATTAGAAGTGTGTTCCAATGAGAATGTCGCCACATTTTACCTGAATAAGGTGAATGATGTGAATTAGTTTAAAATTTAAAAAAAAAAAAAACAGAGAGGGGAGGGGAGTGAGGGAGAGAGACAGAGATCTCCCTATCTGCATTTTCTTGATGGTATGTTGGAAGAAGGCATAAATATGGATCTCTCTCCAGAGAGCATGCTCAGAGGTGCCCCAAAGTGACAGAAGCATACCTGAAACCACAACCATGCCCAGGGTAAATCACAACATCATACTTATATCTATCTGCCTAGTCTTAATTTTTTTCTGCATTTATTTCTTCTGTATTTGTTTCCATTTTTCACTGAGCTAAATCTTTTGTGGATTATGGAAGTGAACTGCATAGAGCATTAAAATGAAATTGCATAACAGAAAAAATAAACAATGAGCTGATGATTGACTTTCTCGGGGAAAAAATATATATATATATATATATATGTCAGAAAGTGTTTTGCAATACATTGAAGTAAATTGTACTGCCTGTCTTAATCATTACTAAGCCTAGTTGATAAACATTTTAGAGTTATCTTTTTATCTGTAGTGCCTAGAAAGATAACTATTTACAAGGGAAGGAAGGGAAAAAAGGAAAAGGAGAGGAAGGGCAGAAGGGAGGGAGTGAGAGAGAAGAAAAAGGAGGAGGGAAGGAAAGGAAGAAGAAGCAACACACTTCATTTCACCAAATCATTACAGGTAAAGTCTATGCAGTGCTTTATTAATTCAATTAAGGGGGGATCTTTCCACCAAACTCCCCCGGATCTTTGAATTTTTATACTCAAACTATGAATCCACGTGGCAAACAATTTTCAAAGAATGCTGATTATGAACAGATTTTCATAATCTGTTTCTGAAAGCAGCTATGAGATGGGAGTAAACTTATCCATTTTAATTCCCATTACTTTCTCCTGTAGTTCAGCACTGAAAAGGTTTATAATAACAATACTGCAATTTAACATATATATATATAAAGATAGACATCTCTCTCTCTCTCTCTCTCTCTCTATATATATATATATATATATATATATTTCCCTATCTGCATCTATATCTCTATACCCAAATGCATCCTTTGGGCCGGGAGTTTGGCCTAGTGGTTAAAGTGCTTGCCTAGCATGCATGAAGACCCAGGTTCAATTCCTCGGTACCACATACATAGAAAAAAGCCGGAAGTGGTGCTGAGGCTCAAGTGGTAGAGCTCTAGCCTTGAGAAAGTCCAAGGACAGTGCTCAGGCCCTGAGCTCAAGCCCAGGACTGGGAAAAAAAAATCCAAATGCATCCCTTGCAGTTTGACCACACACACAGCTTAGAGTGGATCTGCACACTCATTTCTGCTCACTCTGGCTATACTATGCCATGACACAATGGGAGATGTAGGCAGGAGATACGAAAGTCTCTGGCAGAACCCCAGTATGTTTCCTCCCTTGGGAAGAGAGCAGAGAAAGAAGTGACAAAACCAGACCTTCTCTGATCATCTGGACTTACAACGTACAGTCCCAGAGAAGATCCCATCTGATCTTCCTGCCATGGAATACCACTCACACAGCTGCCACCATTGTAGCATCTCCACAGATTAAAACATCAGGAAGTGATTCTGCAGCTCAAGTGGTAGAGTGACAGATCAAAAAAACTAAACAAGGGTAGGCTGCGCTCAGTGCTTGCCCAAGACCAGAGCTTCTAAATGGCAAACTGGGAAACTGAGTTTTAGAATCTGAAGATACTATTCCATCAATGGTGGAGCCTTGACTTAAAGCACTGGTTGTTTCTCCAAAGTCCTATCTTTATTTCCATTGCTGTAGTTCTGGCTAGACTCTGCCTGTCCTTCATTAAGAAGCTTGGTCATAGTCCCTATCAAATATGTTCACGAAATGATTTTTAGGGTTACATCTTGCTTTAATAAGAAAGACAGGCCATTTCAGACAGTCAGGTAGCTCTTTGATCTCTTTGATTCTATTTTGTTTTGTTTGTTTTTTTTTAGGTAAACATTTGCTTGATTCTTCCTCTAAAAAAAGAATCAAACACTTGTTTGATTGTTTTCTTTGAAAGCCAACATTAGAGACTTGAACCAACAGTAATGAGGCAGCATTCTGCAGCTGCCCTGTTAACTTTCAAGCTACATTGGCTAAATCATTTCATAATCTCTCTCTTGAACCAGCGATGCCAGGACTGATCATGTAAATATTTCCAGCCATTAATGGAGATGAATTTCTATTTTCTTGACTCTTACCCTTAGAAAATGGATTCGGTGAATTTTCTGGTCAGTTTGGAACCCCATGAAGAAAGCAATCGCATCAAATTTTGAAATGTGAACATGGATGCTTGGTCTTTAATGAAAGCTTCTAATTCATACCAGTTTCCTACTAGTTCCTATTAATAGTTTAAATGATCTCAGTTCCACCAATTAAAGTGAACACGCCTGTGGCCAGTACAGCTTACATTCAGAAACAAATATTATGCCCACCGCAATTCTGTGTATAGCTAGGAAGAGTGACAGAATAAAGACAGGCCCCACAATTCCCCATTTTGCAATTTCTCCACATTTCCTGGCTCTTAATCTATTCTGCTGGCTCGTAGGATTGTTTGCACATTGATATATGAATCATATGGATCTCAAGGCTTGCTCTAGCTTACATCTATCAGTAATGGTACCCTGGACATACCTAGGGAAAGGCCCGGAGTTAGAGCCAGTACACAGCTCATTTCTTTGCCCACTTTCCTCTCTAAGGGTGAAACATGCCAGCCAGAGCAAGATTCATGGGCAATGTTTTGGGATGTGCGGTTTTATTTTTTGAGTTCACCTTCTCCTTGCAACCAGCGATGCTAGATGTTGACTTCCAAAGGCAATAGGAGATCTGTTTATAAATATCTATTAATTTTTTAAAAAAATGAATTTAGTGACAGAAAAATAAAATAGTAAGATGGTTAAATGAGTCCAGCGTTGGTTCAGACAAAGACAGACATGGCTGAGTTTCGTCATGGAGCTTTGAGGAGGTCATCAGAGGAACCTGTGATAATGGAGGTGGCACATCAAGGGGTTTTTGTGAAGGTACCTGCAGAAAGAGACTACCTAGAAGCCAGGAAAGACCCCAACTTACTAGTACTCTGAACTACAGTTGCAGAAACTGTACGCAAGGAGCGACTCACCTACAAGCTCCTCAGGCCTTGGCAATTTTGGTATGAAAGCTCAACAAGACTAATTCTGCCAGGGACAATAAGAAACCATCCAGGACCCTTGGATAAAAGACACAGTAGGAAGCAGAGGACTCCTGCCCACGACGAGAATAAGGTGAGCCAGAATACAGAGGCAATTGAACGGGGAGAGTACCTCGGGAGGCCATATTTACATGTACCACCCCCATCCAGGCTAGCAGGACATCTCCTGGGTTCTAATGATCTCACACTGTCATCATACATGATTCTTGTGACATCACAGTGAGAAGAAGCAAGATAGATGACATGGAGGTGACATCTGATGAGCCCCATTCCCAGGCTGGTCTGGGGAGAAGCAGGCATGACCACAGATGGCAAAGGATGAAGAGGAGGATGGCTGAAGAGAAGGTTGGTTGATGATTGAATTCCCTTGTGTGTCTTCCAGGGACCCAGTCACAACTTTCACTGACAAACTAACTTCATGGCATTCCAACAACTTCCTGATCGTTCTGTTATCTCCATTATTTATTACTCGATGCTCTTTGAACAGGACAGGAGTAGAAGTCACACTCTGGAGATCCAGGAGAGAAGGTGAAAGATGGATAGGAATTTGTGTTGGCTAGTTAGGTTGTGGAAGGTATCTATATTTTTCTAATATATTAATGAGTGAGATGTGACATAAGGCTGTAAGTTGTTTGTTACCTACAACAATCCACTTCTTTACCTGGAACTTTACACCACTCAGTGAATCTAGATAAAAAGCCAAAGTGGCTAATTATGTCTGTAAGAGCTGCCAAAATATGTATCATTTGTTTCTGTTCTCTTAAGAAACAAATGCACATAGGTTTTTCAAGAGGAGGGGGTGATGGTAAAGGAAAGAAAAGGAAGAGAAAGGACTAAGAAAAGAAAAACAAATGTTTCTCTTTCTTGGTAAACCTCTCCATGGGTCTGTGATTCTAAAGGGTTCTGTTAAAGTGTTTGGGGGGAAGGTGATTCAATTCTTGTAAGAGTGAAGTAATGAAATGATTTGATGAAATGAAATTATCACTTTATCTTTCCAGCAAAACGAAGATCAGTTTTGACCATCCTAGAATCAGATTAATAAATAACAACAATAATTAAAAAAAACAGTGCTCCAAACCCTGGTAAACCAATTTGGAAACAATTACAGGCCACTCTTATATGTGCCTGCCTCTAAATGGTTTTAGCTAGATTCCCCGGCACAGTGCTGGTGACAAGAAGAGGCCCTGTGTATGCAACTCAGTGCACACGTCAAAACGCACTCGGCCATCGCTGTGTTAATGAAGAAGGCTGCCTGGCCAGAGTGCCATAATTAACAATGGGGAGGTGCATAAGCACTAGGGCACACTGGGTCTTTCCACCAAGACTTCAAGCTCAGGAGAACGGTCGTTTTGGTGGAAGAGTATTTAAAAACTCATCATGGAACGCCTTCCTTCCTTCCTTCCTGGATATTCCCATTATACTATTTTGCTTTAGGATTTTCTGGTGCCACAAAATGCCTGGAATCAGAAAGGGACAGGAAAATGGGGGTGGGGGTGATCCATACTGAGATACTAATTTCTGGATCCAGGATGGACTGGGTTCTAGCCAGTGAGATCAGTATCTCTCCAATAAAACAGCAAGGGGAAAATGGATAGAGAAAGTTAAATAATGGTAAGTCTCTAAACTCCAAATAGAATCAACAGGGCAGCTTTGGCATGGAATTCTATGTCGGTGGGAGTTTTATGAACTTCCACCTGGTGAATGGCCCAGCTTTCCCCCAAATAAAAGTGCAAGAAGGATCAGAATGGAGAAAGCAGATATTTTTAAAAATCTACTGCTAATCACAAAAGCTGTGGCCAGCCACCCAGACAGAGAAACCATTCCTCTCTGGTAATTTCCTCCTGAATTCTTTGAACATTTTATTGGATTTTATACACACATAGCCCCCCCAAATCAAAGTTCATTATGTAAAGTGATGTCACCAAGAAATAATAGTTAGTGAAAAGCCTGTCCAATATCTGGCGATGAATGAATCTTTGACCAGATCTACTGACAGTGTCTTCTTTTAAGCTTCATATTAAAATGTTTCGGCTGTTAAACCAATTATTTTTTTCCAAATCAATAGCCATTTCTTCTCTTGACTTTTCAAGAGGCCTAGCTTAGCTATTAGTGTTTACTTCGAAACATGTTATTTAAAATAGCCAAGTTGTCACTGTATTTTGTTAAATAGCACTATTATGCTTGATAACTGTTCTGTGGATAAATATTCTGCAAACCACATCCCAATAGAGGGACCATGGCTTTTTAATCTCTGTGGTTTGCAGTAGATAAATACACTTTAGAAGTTTGGGAAGATCTGAAATAGAAATGTTTCTATATCAATCACCTACACACACACATACCCCATTAGGTCAAATTCAGTATTGTTTTATTAGTTTCATAGCCTTAAGAAAATTATTTAATTTCAGGGCATTGATTTTTATCTTTGAAAATGAGAGTAAGGGTATATCCACACTGGATCATTAAGAAAATACAGTATGTATGTTGAAATTCCAGGGACAGCAAGATCCATTAAGGTAAAGGAGCTAGGAAACTGAAGCCATGAGAATCAGGTTTAGCAGGGAAGGGAATGTGGCTTTCCAGCAACTCTTGTGCGTAAGACTACTTTAAAAAGCGACCTTCTCTACACAAGATGTCACACACAAGGGTACCACACCCCTGCACTGCCTTTTTTTTGTTTTTTATTGTGCTGAGGATTGAATGCAGGGCCTTGGTTGGTCTTTTCATGCAAGGCTGGCTCTCCAGCTCTCCAGTTCTAGCTGTTTTCTGGTTAACTGGAGATAAGACTCTGGCAGATAAGTGTAGCTGGCCTGGTTCTGAACCGCCAACCTCCAGCCAGGATTGCAAGCATGAGCCTCCAGTGCCTGGCCCAGACAGTCCTGAGAAATGGCTGGACTCAGCTCAGTACTTGAACTTGTCCTGCATCTGTCTCTACTGACCTCAGTCCTTCCTTCCCATGTTACCTACGCTGGGGTGACTTAACCCTCAGCATCTCCCTCTCTCTCCTGACCACTGGTGAGCCTTCCTGACTGGGCAGAAGTCTGGCTCTTTCGGTCCTCTTTTTCTCTCTTTCAATCTCTTCCTTACTCTCCAATCTGCCAATGGTGCCAAGTTCACGTCAGTGCATTCACATAGGCTTCATGGGACATGTCCCATATCCTGGGGTAGTCTCCAGGCTCTCTATCCTGAAGCTGCCCTGGGCTGAGAGACGCGAATACAGATCTCCCAGGACCCTGCGGCCTTGGTCCAGGCCAGCCTCCGGGAGCTTTGAAGGGTGCTGTGTTGCTTTGAGAATTCATGTGAAATGTACATACCATTCCATAAATATCCTCATATCAGTGTCACTATTAAATCAACATTCCTCCCTGCCTCGTTGAGGAAACTCAGAGGTTCCTGGAAGATGTCCTGTTCATCCTGTGGTATGTGTCTCTTCCTACACATATGGCTGCCCAGGGGCCTGGTGCAGGCAAGGCAGGCTGAGAAGGGGAAAAACTCCAGCCCTGGCGGTGCCTCTCTCATGCAGAGACTGGGCTAAGCTGTTCGCTGACCATGCCTGGCTGTGCTTGAGGCTGCCCTCATGGATCCCAGGGCGGGGGGGGGGGGAAACCTGAATTTAAAGGGAAAAAGTAGTCATCCATTTCTTCCCCCTAACCCAGTGTCTCTCTGTATCTGTCTACCTATCTCTTGTCTCGCTCCGTCCCTCAAGATTCTTACACCATGTACGACACTGACCACGATGCACTGTATGCATACGGTGACCTGAGTCAGGAGACAGAACCTTCTGGAATGGCAATGGACTGCCTGATCCACGTAGTGATTGCCTGCACAAGTTTCTGGAACATTCCACCTGAGACTGCCTAATGACTGTAAGCCCTATGCCATTTAGAAAGTAAAATACCATCCATTGCGCACACCAAAGGAAAGATACAAACCAAGGAGCCGTCTCCCCCAGAATGTCACGGGCTCCTGTCCTGCCAACAACAACAACAAATGGAGGCCATAGTGTGATTTCAGCTTCCTCCATCTTCTTTTTATTTCTCTGTTGGCAGGAAGTCTGGCAGGCTTTGATCGACACTGGCTCTGGAGTCTCGTAACCCAGATGTCCAGACACTTGAAGTCCCCTCAGGAGAGAGCTGGTTGGCCTGCGACCCCTCCTTTTTACACAGACTACAAGCCTGGCATCTCCTCCGTGTCTGCAACATGTCCCCAAGTCAGAACCCTGGGTCCCCTCGGGAGGGGGAGGACCTCTGCCCTTGATCAGAAGTGTTAATCCAGACAGGGAGCAAATCTATCGTCTCAGCTAAAAGTCAGGGAAACACCTCGGCTAAACTGCATGAGGTGCTTCAATGAGTGCTTTGCTTTCTCTACACTGATTTGAGTTTCTGCACCCAAGAGGAAAGTGAGTCATGAATGCTTTATATACGTACTTTGTTTCCCAGAAGAAAAAAATAAATAAATGTTTTTTACAAGGTCAGAGCATATGTCGGTTGTCTAGACTGTCAAGGAAAGTTTTCACCAAACTGCAATGAGCTACAGGTAAGCCAGGAAGCCTCTGGGCACATGCAGCTTCCCCAGAAGAGAATCCACAGGAATCTGGTGACAACCCGGCTAAGAGAGTACACACAGATAGGGTGAGAGTTCAGGCTCTGTTTAATTACCAGCTGTCAGTTATCAAACGAGAGGTGCAAAACACTGCAGCTGCTTGGCGCACACACTCCCACGTCCACGGGAACCAAAAACCTGTTCTTGTAAAGCAGCATTTAACATTTGTGCTGCAAGGCCCAGGAATGTTCAAAATAACAAACCTGAACAAGTAAGAGGGCAGGGCTGGAATCCAGAAGATGGGATCCCATCCAGGGAGATGGCCATAAAATCTCTACCGTGGAGCTGTCACAATCAGTGTGGATGGGGATGGGGTCCTGCTGGGATAAGCAAGACCACAGCGCGTGCCCCTAGCTAAGCCTGAAGGGTGCAGACAGAGTTTGTGGAGAACAGGTCTACTGGGGACTCTAAGCTTAGCAGAAGACGCAGAGACCATATTACTTCAGTTTCACAGCGGGGGGGAGGTCTTCAGTTACGACCCAACCTCTCTGTGGCTCAGTTACCTGTATCCTCACCCCACCGGTGCCAGGATGTATTCTAGAGAGCACCTGGCTTCACACACAGCAAAGCACGTAGAACCAGGCCTGACGCCAAGTGTACAGCTTTGTCTCCATCTAAATAACCCTGCTTGGAAATCCACTGGTAACACTGAAGATGACAAGAGTATGCGAATTCCTTTTCAGGGGGTGCTGGGATTTGAACTCCGGGCTTCATCCTTGCTCAGGAGATGCTCTACTGCTTGAGTCACATCTCAGCCCAGGATTTCCACGCCCACATCCATGCTGGCTCCACAGGGTCACTGTTGATGCATTGCGCTCCAAATGTTATCACTAAGAAGCTTCAACCTAACCCTGATAAGGGTGTGTGTTTGTGGTTGGGTTGTTTTCTGGCGGAATTTCTCCATGGACTGTTACTGAACATGACATTTTGGTGGCAGAGGTTTGTTTCAACCAGGGGTTCACCTGACTCTGCTGTCTGCCTGAGATCAACCAGATACCTGCGGTTGGGAACAAGCGTGCTCTGCCTGCACCAATCTGTCCAGCTCTCTTCTGACCCATTCCGTGCGGATCCACTGGGTCGTATATCCTTCTCCCACCACATGGAGTGCACAATTCTAGCTTTATTGCCCCCTGTTTCTCTGGTCTCACAGCACCTGGGAACCGGTTCTCCTCCGTAGGGAAATGGGGGAGAAATACAGGAGAATTTGAAGGTCTCAGGGCCCCTGCTCGTTCACTTGCCAGAGCTCAACGAAATCTGAATTTCCGACTCCCCAGTATTGCAAGGAGGAGAGCACTCAAGGCTTTCAGCCCAATTACCGTCTTATACTGTGTTCCAAGCATAATAGCTTATGTTCTAACGAACAGCAAAGAAAGCAAGACTAAAAGATTCGGTACAAGATCAGTGCTGAAGGGAGAGATTCCAAACGCAGCTCTCTATCAGCCCAAAGGCCCAGCAGCAAGATTCTACACTTCTTTCCACAGTGTGTCCCCTCATCTTTCTCTCAGGCTACCTCTGCCCGCGTGGCCTGGGCTGTGGCACCCCAACTATGCTGAGTCTTCCCATGGCCCCCACGGTACAGGGCTCTGGAATTCAGGGAGGCATTTTGAAAAACAAAAACAAAAACAAAAACAAAAAACCTAGGAAGAGATTAAGATGGAAACAGCGGCAATAAATTCAGTCAGCTTCTCAGGCCAGCACTCCCTGGCTTCTAGCACATTCTCCCGCCATCCACACACATTTCCCAGGAGTCTCTTAAGTTCCAGCCATGTTGGTAGATTCTAGGGGCTCTGAGATCAATGCAGTGTAGTTACTGCTCAAAAATAAAAAGAATCCTCAGAGTCAAATGGAAGGAGAAAAAAAATGAACACCCAGGAGCGGAAGGAATTAGCGACGTGAGGGTGACAAGCCTGAAGGAGTCCTTGGTTGGTGGGGGTTAGGGGGAATCTGTCAGTGTTCAGGGGCCCTCAGGCCCGGCTCCCAGGGGCACCAGACTATCAGAATTGTGGCGACAAACTCACTTGCCAAAAGGGGATCCTGGAGGAGGACTGTGGGATATTCCACGGTTTTATTGTACTTAACAGGGGGGGAGGAGCATGAAAATTGACATTTTTAATGTGTTTATGTTTCAAGGCACGGACGCACGTGAACATGGACAGATCTGAAACCAGAGGCTCATCACAATCATTAGTCATTGAGGGCTTTCTTTCCCCCTCCTGTTTGTCTGTCTGCCTTTCTTTTGAAAGCTTGCATTCTAAAGGAAGGGCCTTTCCTTTTCAAGACCATAACTTTTCCACCCACCCCCTGTTTCCTTGTAGGGTCACAATGTTAATTTTAATGGCTCTCCAGAGGACACGTTTATTGCAGGGAAGTGATCACGTCGGTCGTGCATACAAGGTGGAGAAGTATTATTGACTCAACGTTACAAGGGAATGAAAATCTTCAAACTATTAATTTGAAAATGTATTAATAACCTGCATATTTAAAGAAAGCGAATAAAAGCAGTCCTGTTTTTACCAAAGCTACTTAGTGCCGCAGAGGCTTGCATATAAATTGCTTTTTGAATCCCCTAAAGATGACTGTTCCTGCTCAATCTGAAAGCCCTTAATTCTCAGAGAAAGTCTAGTCTTGCCTTTCTCTCTCTCTCTCTCTCTCTCTCTCTCTCTCTCTCTCTCTCTCTCTCTCTCTCGCTCTCTCGCTCTCTCGCTCTCTCGCTCTCTCTTTCAAGGATGGTGTTTATAGAAAGCACAATTCTGGGAAACATTTCTGCTCCTACTAAATTAACCAAAGTCATCTTCTCGACCTAGATCACAATTATTCCGGCTCCCTGGTCAAATGTGCCTCAGGTGACATCTTGGAAAATCTGAGATGCCTGTGCAGATTGCAGATGCATATAAAGGCAGGTGAAAAAAAAAACTGTGAGTTTGCTCGTCTCTGGTTGAGTGTGTGGCTCCAGTACAAAGGATGTGACACCGGAGACTGTGGGAAGAACCACATTAGAAGATGGGTAACAGAAAGGGGTGATCTGCAGACACAGGGCCTCTAGGTAACGAGAGGGTGGAATGGAAATAGCATAGTAACCTCAGGATATCTCCTCTGCTCTTGCAGAAACGTTTTCATGGTTTTTATATCCGGGAGCTTCCGGACTTTGAAGACGTGAGGCATAAAATAAAATTTTATCTAAGCTTTTGGTTTACAGATGAGAAAAAAATAATCTGAAATCCTAGAAAAGATCAAAGATGCAAAGGCGCCAGGGAATCGTCTCAGAAGACCTCGTCCCTGGGCCCTGATGAAAGGGACAGCAGGTGAGCGGATGAGTGTCACACTGGAAAGCCACAGTGCAGGCCTGCGCTGGTTAGAAAGGGCTTCTACTAGGTTGGAGCCCAGGTTGGATTGATGGAGGGCTAGAGGCATGGCTCAGTGGTAGAGTGTCTGCTTACCAAGTCACACTGAGCCCACCTGTCTTTCAAAATGTCCCTTCTCCGGGGCGATGAGAAAAACCGCTACTACGTTAAAGGCTGCAGATGTCATCACAATCGTTTTGGTTTCTATACTTCTGGATGAGACCTGTATGGTTCTGCATGAACCTGTACACATGTCCGTAGAGAAGCCTGGATCTGGGGTTTGCTTTCCTTCTTTTGAGGAAGAAGCAAACACTGATCGCATGTGAAACGCAGCGTGTCTGTGCTTAGCTAGCTAGCTAGCTGGCTAGATTGTGAGTGTCATGTGAGGCGTGCCTTTGGAGAGGTTTGTCCTAGACTGGTCCTTCCTGGATCTGTTCCCCCTCGGAATAGGGCACGGTGGGGGGGGGGGGGGCTCATGTGACAATGTGGGCCTAATGGTAGAGTGCTTGCCTAGCATGCACAAAGGCTGGAGTTCAATTCCTTGGTACCACATACATAGAAAAAGCCAGAAGTGGTGCTGTGTCTCCAGTGATGGAGCAGTAGGTCTTGAGAAAGGACAGTGCTCAGGCCCTGAGCTCAAGGCCCCAAGACTGGCAAAAAAAAAAAAAATGGACAAATCCTTCTGGCTTTTACTCACTGACAGCACAGTCATTGGAACCTGTAGGCACCAATGGAAGCCACATTCATTCTGAGGAGGAAAAAGACAGAACCAGACCCGTCCACAGATGGCAAATGCTAGCCCGAGGCAGAGCAGACGTTTCCCGAGGAGGGAAGGAAGGGGCCACTCTGCAGATGGGAACTGGGATAGCTGGGGCATTGCTCTCGTGTCCACTGGAAGCTCGGGGCAGTCATCTTGTAGGGAACATGACAGGCATCGCTGGGGTCTTTACGTGTGTCCAGGGCGCCGCCCCTGGAACTGGGCAAGGCTTAACGGTTCGGGGAGAAGAGCAAAAGTCCTTGACGCATCCCAAACGTCTCCCCTGTCAATGAGCCGTGAGGCTGACCTCCAGATGGACGTGGGTCCCTGATCTCGCCATTAGTCGTGCGTTTGAGGTGGGTATTAACCGTGGGAGGTTACCCGTAAGATGTACACACGCCATGTGGAAAGGGGAGTGTGGACCATTAGCATCCATTTACACATCAGCTTCGATTTACGAGGCTCATAAGCTGTCACCGGTGTCACCCTGGAGCACGGGGACAAGGTAAGTCAGCGGGAGGGACCTCAGATCAGGAAGTTCATGGAATTCAGGCAGGTGTCCGATGGGGTATCCTGCCTCGTGGCCACCACAGACTCCCACAGGGAGTGTTTAGAAACAGATTAATAAAATGAAAAGACGAATCAGAAAACCCAACAGACTCAGCATACCCGCTCTAGCGCTGGGTTTTTAAACACGTACCTGCTTCACCTGTTAGTGGTGATTACTGAAGGGCAAAAATTGAGAGCCTCAGTATTCGAAAAGATTTGAGGATCATCGTACAGTGTACTCATGTATAAATTAAACTATGCGAAATATATTCATTCTATTATATGGATATATAAAATATGTATGGATATACATATGCATCTATATAGAATAGATGGCCATATGCCTAAAATATATAACATATTTAATTATATATGAATATATAATATATCCATCTGTATTATTGGAATGTAAGACTGTGGGCAGAATTTTGCCATCCAGTTATTTAATGTCTGCTTCATTTTGTCCATCTCAGGAAAAAAATATATATATAGTTATAGTGATTTCCTACCAATTCTCTCTGGGTTGGTACAAGATTTAAATGAGCTTCACAATCTTTTCTGAGATTCCCTGGAAGCAGCTTGCAATATATCAAAGTATTTAAACTTGTGTTCCCCATTGTATAAATTCAAAGTCCTCGTCAGTACCCCATGAATGTTTTACTAAGGTCACTTGAAGGAAACACACTCTGCCACAGCTTCTATTTCGCGCTCTCATCCAGACAGAGCAAAGTTTCTGATCCTGTCAGTTGTCTGATGTTCACAGTTATAATCAAGGAGTCTCCCATAAAAAGAAAGAGAGAACTGTGCACTGGCGCAGACTTTGAAAAGCACCACGCTAAGAACCCAAGCACTGAGAGTCTAGCCCCCCACCCCTTGCTTTTCTACTGCCAGGGGCCACCGAGGAAAACCCTAAGAGTCCCTTCCCTCCGAGATGGGGACTATCGTTTAGCCCCCGTCCAACTTCCCCCATTTTCCCAGCAACTGTGGTTTCTCACTCCCCTCGCCCTGGCCCCGCAGGCCTCCTTTCTATTCCTCAAACATTCCGGCTACTTTTAGCTTTAGGGTCTGTCTTTACACTTGCTATTTGTGCAGCCTGGTAGATTCCTCTCTCAGATCTGGGCCTAGCTGGCTCTTTCTTCTCATTCAAATCTCAGCAAAAAAGGGGAAAAGAAAGAAGTGCTCTTTTCTGAGGCAAGTCTCCTTCACAGCTACCCTAGTGACCATGTTTTATTTGTTGGACAACACAATACCCTGCTTTTATTGCTTTGGAAATTTGATATTGTTGCTTGTGCATTTAAGGTCTTGTAGGGTCTCCAGCAAAGCCTTGTCAGGCTAGTTACAGGTGAAAGATCTAGATATAAAAACAAAAATGTCAGAGCAAGGATCTGGATATATGTTTCCCTGAAGCCAAAAAAATACAAATAAAAATAAATAGAGGAGGAGGGTACAGCGGCTTAACCAGTTCCCTTGAGACCTCTGGCAGAAACATTCTCGAGACCCCATCTCATGAATGGTACCTAGGCGATGGCCCCATGGCTGGGGCCAGAGTCACCTGTCTGTCACCTCCAGAGACAAGTAGGAAGATCACAGCACGCAGCGAGACCCTGTCACAAGAAGATCACCCACACAGCCGGGACGGAGGACATGGCGCCTGTGAAACTCAAATGCAGCGTCTGCCTGGCAGGCCTGTGCCAAACGCCAGCCCCAGCACCTCAGTGGGACCTGCTGATGTCCAGTAGAGGGACTGGGCCTGCTCCTCCTGGGGGCCCTGGCTCTTCCGGTTCTGTCCTCACTGCTTCTAGCCTCCTGAGTGAATTCTCACGGAGATTTCCCCATGGCCGGTTCTAGCTTAGCCTCCCCCCTAACCTTACCCATTGGTCGGTTCTAGGTTAGCCTTCCCCTTCCCATTGGTCGGTTCTAGTTTAGCCTTCCCCTAACCTTTCCCCATTGATTGGTTCTAGTTTAGCCTTCCCCTCCCCATTGGTTGGTTCCTGTTTAGCCTTCCCCTCCCCATTGGCTGGTTCTAGGTTAGCCTTCCCTAAACTTTCCCCATTGGCTGGTTCTAGTTTAGCTTCCCCCTAATCTTTCCCCATTGGTTGGTTCTAGTTTAGCCTCCCCCTAATCTTTCCCCATTGGCTGGTCCTAGTTTAGCCTTCCCCTAATCTTTCTCCCAGAGAGATCACTACTGCAGAGCAAAACCCCTGCTTTCCATCTGCCATTCCTCCATCACACCCCAGCCTCACTTCCTCCATGTACCACTTTCGCTCTTTACCCCACCCTGTGGCTCTTTCTAACACTGGTCATGTGTGGTTTAGGACCTGGCTGGTACTATCTGTCTTCCTGCCACCATTTGTTCTTTCCCTCCCTTCTGATGGGGAGTTGTGCTCTGTCCTCAGGACTACATCTTGCTCCCCTCTCAGCCCAATCTGTTTTGTGCATCCAAAGTCCCTAGATGAAGGACTTGCCTCTCTTCTCTGGATTCAATCTTTCTGAGTATCTAAAGATAAAATAGGAAGGGTTGACTCTCCCCTTATTCCCCCAAGTCAAGCAAAGCACCAAGCCTGGGTTCACCTGCTTGTCCGCAGGCAGACCACTCCAGCCTTGGCATAGCTGGAAGCCCCTCACCCAGGGGGATCCTTCCATTCTGGGCCCCCAAGAGACCATAGCCTAGTTTTTTAATCCCCTTTACCTTGGTGTAAGACCACTCCAAAATCTAGTCACTCACACAACCTCCAAACCCACAGAAGTTCTGTGCCCCACGCTGGCAATCCACAGTCCTGTTGGCAATCAAGTTTGGTCTATTCCTTCTCCATTCTCCCTGATTTTCCCATCAGAGTCCTCCAGAGGCATCAGCTCCCCACAGAGCTTCTCCATCAGAGCGAGCTCCACCATGTGCGATTCTATGACATCATCCCTCACGGTCTTGTCACACTCCTCTCTTTCCCTCTTCCTCTAGTCCTCTGAGGTGGAATGGCCCAGTGTCACGAGCCTCCTTCCTGGTGAGCAGAGAGCAGCATGCTTGCCCCAGTATGCAGCTGTCAGGTGTTAATGGCCCACAGATTGACAGGAGGAATCTGTGAGTGAGGCTGTTCCCTCCAAAATGGGAGGGAGGCCAAAGCCCACGTGGTCTGCTCTGTCTTGGGACACGACTCGCTGAAGAGCAGAACGTACAGTCCTTCGGTCTTTGACTTCCCAGACTCCAGAAGAGTGAGAAATGAACTTTGGATCTTTCTCAGTTGCCCACGCTCAGGTTCCTACTTTTATTTTTTTTTTGGTCTTTTGTGATCGCATACCAAGTGGACAAATCCACAGGTGTTTAATAAAGCCCGGGTCGAGTATAAATTTTTAAAAATATGGCCAATTTCCTGTTCTGGTGTCGTCTTGTCTCTCTGAACATTTTTTTAATTCATTAATAAATCACTGACATGTGGCAGAGTGCATACTGCATATCGTAAACTTGATATAAATTTTAGATGTGTGATTTTTTTTATTAAAATATCTTTCATTGTTATGTAGCAGGGTATTTTTTTCCTCTCCCCAAGACCCTGACACTATCTGTGTCTTAACTGAGTGTTACTAATATCGTCATGTCATAGATTAAAAACACAGTGACAGAAAGGGACCATGTAAGTTGCCTTTGGAGAATGGGCTGGGGGCTGTGTCAGAGGTTGTGCTGAGATATTGAAGTGGAGGATGGAAAGGAACATGAAGAAAGCATGGCTGCCTCTCCAATCATTCTGTAGGAGGTTGAGCCTATCGTGAGAAATAGCCAAGCTGTCATCAAAAGTCCCCATCTCCGCCACAGAAAGCTACTTTCCTTAGAATGCTTCTACCTTCAGAAGAGAGAGCAGAGGACAAGAACCCTCCAGGAAAGGTGGAGAGAGGCAAAGGGAAAACCCACCCAGCCCCGAGCCAGCCACTCTTGGGAAGCAACATCTGTTCTCCTTCTTCCCCTTCACTTGTGATAGATTGGCACCAACGCACCGCTGAAGCTCATGAGAAAAATTACAGTCATCAAGGTTATCTCCCCAAGAAACAGCGCTCTTTCTTTATTAATATGCCTCAGATGATTGCAACACTACAAAGCCTGAAAAAAAATAAGTCTTCTTTGATCAATAAATTGTAGACGGAGAAAGAAAATACTAATTTTTCCATTTCTTTGAGACTCGGTCCTGATACATATCGGAGTGTTCCAAAAGGGTTCTCAGAAACTTGATATAAAATTATCTGAAATGACACCTGACAGCCCCAACGAGGCCAGTGTGGTCTCTGTCACTTCAGAGGGGCCTCTTCTGGGCCTGGCAGGACTTTTTATTTATTTAATTTCGGCGGGAGTCTTTGCACATAAGATCACATCTATTTTTCTATTTCAGTGCGAGCTGGCTAAAGAAAGCACGCTACATCTCAAAGCCCATCCTCAGGGAAGGATTCTTGAACAGCCTCTCTCCTGTCGGTGTTGGGCTTTTGAATAATATCATTTTTGTCTCTTCGAGGGTACTTCAATTGTAGCCCAGGACAGAAAAGGAGAGCAAGCCTTTGCTCGCGCCCGATAAAACACACATTTAGAGGTCGGCAAATAATAAGAAGTGCTGTGGATTCCCATGTCACAGACACAATGGTGGAGGCTGGGGCAGCCCGGTAGGTGAAGACGTATGTTTGGATTAAAGAAATTATGGGCAAGAATAAACATGACAATGGACATTCCTGGTAGATGTCTAGGAATCTTAATCCCTGTGAAAGAGGCTGGCAGAGAGAAGCTTGAAATGGGTAAGATGTTACCTGGCATAATGGATCCCTCAAGTATGTATTGAGCTTTCCAGGCTCCAATCATTTTCTGAAACTCTCAAGATAACAAATGTCATGATCAACTCATGGAGAATCCCCCCTGGGGATTCCAGATGTCCCCTCTACAGTACTCTGAACACAAATACCTCAATCCACTGGGTTGAATTCCTCAGTTATCTCATACTGTATACTAAGCAGGGAAAACTGACTGCCCACCACCAATGCTTATAAAAGTGAACAAAGAAAACATCCATGGAGGGGACGGCAAGCTGTAAACTTTTAGTAAGTTCAAAGAACAAGATGGTCTGGACATTTCTTCTTACGGACGCACCGTGTGAGATTAATTACAGTATGGTCTTACAAATTCAGGTTAACTGGAAGTCTGGGAGAGTAGAAAGCAACTTCCTAATTATAAAACATCTAAAGGCATCAGTTTGGTTTTAGTTCAGAGTCCCAAGCTACTTTCCACAAAATCTAATAAATCAGTCCACAAATGAGAGGGTAGTGCCCACTATTTTTACCCATTTTGGGGTGAGAAAATTGTGGTTCTGTGGAAGATACCCTGAGCCAAACTGCCCGAAGGTTAGAGAGGGGAAGATTATGCTACTGCATAAGAGCCAGGTAGAGATGCAGAAAAGGAAAGAGTCGCGTGCTAGGGAGGCCCTGCGGATGGGACCTTTGCTTTCTAACACCCTACTTTGAAAACACAGCACGAATCCACGTCTGATAGTCTAGTTCCACAGCCTGATGACATCTCACAATCTCCACCATGTTGAGGTTCATAACTTCAGCAGTGCGACTCTATGTGCACACAAGCCTCTGGAGTCAAATCACAGCACTGCACGTGGGTTCTCACCAGCTGGACACTGATTGAGAGCTGGACACTGGCTTAAGGTCTTGCCCTCATGTCCTGTGAAACCTGAGTTTCAGACCACCTACATCGTCTGATGCGGAACCCCCAAGTTCTCCTAACCATTATTCCATCTCGCCTTCACCAACTTTACTCAGTGCTGACCTTCTCAAACACCCCTACAAAAGCACATGTACATCCATTCCCAAATTAAACTTCTGTTTTCAACATCGTTTATGGTTATGTTTCTTACGCTATAATTTGTTTCCTATTTTCAAACTTATTTTTAGATCCCTAAATAAGACACGAGTAGGTTCTTATTGTCTCAGAATCAAACAATACAGAGGCAGAAATCCTATTTATAACCATCTAACTACTGACCATAGCATTGGAGGTGAATTTCAACAAGTAGGTCCCTATCTGAATTCTCATTTATTTCAAAATGAGCCAAGTTCTGTGATACTTGAACCCGTGATTCAACCCTTGGTGCTCGGCTAAGAATAAACAGAAGGGTCTCAGGGGACCAAGGGTAGCCTAGATTTCAAGGAACGAAGCCAAGGGAAATGCAGCCCTTATTATTAAGAATAAATACACATACCCACAGTGAGGCACCCATCATTCAGAGGTGATAAAATGTTAATGTACATGGTCTCAGGCTTTCTTTCAAAAAAAATTTTTTTTGAAAGCCAGAGTGCAAGTTGTTCACCTCTCTGGAATGATTTTATAGACTCAGAAAGTAGTCCAGCCTCCTGAATTAGACTAGACCCACCAGCCCTGTCCCCTTCTCCCTCAGAGTCTCCATCCTGTGATCTTTCCTTTTATTGTGCAAATTCGGCTTTGGTCACCGACCACTCACACTCCTTCTGCATGACAGAAGCTACTTATTTTGCAGGGAACGATCTTGGATCTCAGCTTCAAGGTTTTCCTGCCCAGGAGCCCCTGTGACTGTTATTTGCAAATCCAGGTTGACTGCTGGTACACCTGGCACTATTCTAATGCCCTTTACTTCCCATTCAAAGTTTTGGAGTATCTTCTCTGTGCAAAGAGAGGAGGTGGTTAGGGTAAGGGTGGGACAGGGGGGCAGGGGGAGGGCAAGGAGGGGGGTAGGCGTATTCTCTTCTCCAGTACCGCATTTCACCTTGACCTTTTCACTCTCTCTGCCACATTCAAATGTCACTCCGCTATTCTCTTGGAAGTGCAGGACTCTAATACACACCTCTCTGGCTTCTTTCAAAATTGCTTCAATTTCTCTGAAGTCAAAGACCTTTTCAACCTTTGGAAATTATCTATGGAATCCATTAATATGCTTTACTCAGTACACAATGCAGAAGATAGCATTGAGGGTTCAGAGAAAGGAGAGAAAGGAAAGGTTAAAAAAAGAGACAGCAAATAAAGGTTGAATATGAACAATAAGATTTACAAAGGGAAAAAAAGGATGAGAGAGATTTAGTTGAGTAATTTCTCCAAGAAGAATTCCTGATGATGTGGCTAAGACCTCTGAATATTTGTTTCTTCTGTGTGGAGATAAACTCCCACAGTTAATTTTAACGGATGTCTCCTCTAGCAAACAATAGCGATTATTTTCCTGACAATACAAATGAAAGTTCAGCAAATTTAGCCTTTACGACTTAGCAACAGTAATTTTAATTCTAAGAATTTGCCAAATCAACCCCTTCTGATTTTTTTTTTCCTAAAGTAAATCAAAATAGGACTAGATCTACAATTCCCTCTGCAGAGCCAGGCAGTCATGAAAAGCCATGTTTATGAAGAGTGTTTATCGATGTAAGAAATACTCAAAGTGATCGGGAGTGAGACGCATAAGGTTCAATACGCTATATAAACCAGAAAGCCAAAATTATCCATATGGATAGAGAGATGGAAGATTAGTTTGACAGAATTTTTTTTTTAATTCAAGATGTTCAGGGAAATGACATGATGCTTAAAGACAAATGGAGAGGGCACATATGATCAAAATGCTTCCTATCTACACGTGTGAACAGGGATTCAGGGGGTTTGATCAGAAAGTAAAAAGGGGTCCCCTGAACTGGGAAGACGATGGCTGTGAGGAACCAGGCTTGTCCACAGGTGCTCTTCGTGTCCGCCGGGGTCGTCCAGCTTAGTCACACGCCATTGAGCTGGAGTAGAGAAGAGAAAGTCTTCTCTGGGTTTCCTTCTCGCCAGCTGTGAACCCCACCCCGGATCAAGGTGGAGAGAGGAGGCGAAAGGGGAAGCCATCCCGTGGAGTTCACAGAACGTCTCCGCTGACGCCTTGCTTTCTGAAGACCGGATCAGAGAAGACAGAAGGGTAAAAGAGGAGAACGGTTTCTATCCCAGGAAATGTCCTTCAGAAAGGATGAGCGAGGCTCTCTGTGGTGACGCCTGCCGAAAAACCCCAGCACTCAGGAGAAGGGAAGCTTTGACACCAACCTGGCAATGTAGTGAGACTCTGACATTAATAATATTAATAATAGTAATAATAATAATAATGAGAAAAGAGGGAAATGGATGAAGAATAAGCTTTCATGGCAAGACTCTGTTGTTGTGCTCCCTCTTTAAATGTGAGCCTTCTCCAACTCACATGACTTCCTTTTCCCTGTCATCTGGGGAGCACTGGCCAGATGGTGGCCTGGCCCCCTATTTCCCATCCCCATTGATGGCCACATCACAGGCTGCTTCCTGAAACCTTCCCCTGGCTGGCCTGCCTTCCTTTCCCTCCAGCACACGTCTCTTTGTAGAGTTCTAAGATCATGGAATTTAAAAGCTCCTTGCTCATGCATGTACACTTGCACTTGCACTTGCCCTCTTTCTTGCTCCCTCTCTCCCGATCTCTCTCTCTCTGTCTGTCTGTCTGTCTCTCTCTCTCTCTCTCTCTCTCTCTCTCTCTCTCTCTCTCTCTCTCTCTCTCTCTCTCTCTCTCTCTCTCTCTCTCTCTCCCCCTCCCTCATTGCATTATGCCAGGTTGACCTGGCTCCTTGAGGAAAGAGACCGTGGGCCATGAATTCTATGTAGTCAGGCGTTCTCTTCATAGCACACCTCCACTCTAAGTGCTCCTCCATTCACACTGTCAATTTTTCCATACTTTTTCTTTTTTTTTTTCAGGAAAGCTCCCTGGAATTTCAGAAGAGCAGCATGATGCCAGATTGTATAGATTGGAACATTTTCAATCCCTGGCAATATTAAAGAATTAATTATAATGAAAATGCAAAGAAACAGAATCTTCAGGGAGTTCCATCTGGGAGCAGTCTTTTCTTAGGCCCTCTACAGTGTTTGTTTTGTTTTCCATCCAACTTTTGTCTCCTATTTTCCCTTTCGTTGCTGTGATGTGAAGGACTGACTACCAGGAGATACTGGACCTAAACTTTGGATGGGGCAATCGTCAGATTTCAAATTGTTCTCACCACAATTACATTATCCTTCAAAAGGCGTATTCAAGAATAACTCACATTCTGAACGTACAAGGACCTAACCTTCCCCCTGCCTCCGCCTCCCCAAAAGCCTGAATGACATTCCAATGACCCTCAGATGTGATGACATATGAAGAAAACGACTGAACAAGACTCAACAGCAAAGCGTCAAAGGTTTACGCAGCCTTGACCGAGGGTGAACAGCTATGAATCTCGGTGGAGAGGGCCTATGCCTAGTTCCATTTGCCAGGAGAATACAGAGAAGGGGAAAGACTTCGCTCTTCGTGGTGTGGCGAGCAGCATTCTTTGCTGTGGACTCGCCTGAGGTGTGAGGGACCCGGGCTCACCCCCCACGTTTTGGAACAGCGATGATGCTGTCACAGGAAGCCACCCAGGGAAGCGCCTCGTCCTTGCTCTGCCAGTTCAGCGTTGGTCGTTTCGGGGTGCCAGTCTCACATGGATTGTGCAGCGTGTAGGTTGGGCTTCATTCACCACAGGGCAGAATGAAGCAGAAAGTGGCCAGGGGACAACCAGTCACGTCTTGATGCCCAAGTCAAGTCACGCCAACACAAGGCCCCGTGCGACAAGTTGACGAATCTGATGCAGAAATAAGGCCAGCACACTGCTTATATTAGCAATGGAGATGGAAGGGAAGAAGGAAAGAGAATAAGAAGAGTGAAAGGAAGCGAGTGACCAAACACACGGGACAGAGGAAAGGGAATGAAAGACCAACCACACTGCCGGGAGGGCAACCAGGCTTTTCACCATTCCAGTACACTCAGCCGTATCACGAAATGACCACACTTCATCTGTGGCAAATAGATAATATTTGAGCACAAACGTTTACCCAAGATGTCTATTTTCTTTAATGATTTCTATGACTTAAGAAAGAAAATCAATATTGAGCTAACATATGCAAATCAGAGCTTGTTGTGTAGTGCATAGGCAAGTAGGTACACAGACTGGCAAAATAAAATTTTCAAAAAGGTAAGCATGAAGTAAATATATGGTACGTGAAGGATCTAAGGCTGCAGAGGGGCTTGAGTGATTCCTATCCACAGAATATCCAGGTTCTCCTGTGAGCTTTCCTAGATCTTCCAGTTCTTCCTGGTTTCTGCAGCACAACGTGGAGGCTAGGGTACTGCTTTGGCTTCTGGGTTCATCTTGTTGTTGAACACTGCCCAGATTTTTCTACTACGACTGCTATTGTACTGCTACAACAACTAATAGGTGTGTTTGTAAATATGAAAATTATAAGATTGAATCTCCTCTACTTACATGTATCCCTAGTTAAAATTATCTCATTGAGGACTCAAGGAGTGATGATACAATTTCAACACACCATTTGCTGAAATTGTTCAAAAATGGCAACAGTATCTTACCTTGTCACTATCCTGATGTAAGACAAAATACAAAGGAATGCTGCTTACAGAAAAATCTCTGGAAAGTATCAATGTACTTCAAAGATTATCTGAATATAACATTTCAGCAATTTCTATTGGTTGGTCAAAAGTCCTTTTCTTGCCCCATTTTCTAAGAGGTCTTTTCAAGGAGTCAACTGTGATAGAAAAAGAACAGGAGGAGAAAACTATAACTAGGGGGAAAAAAGCAATCAATCAAAGAAATGCACTTTTTCTTGCATATTTCTCTCTTTTGCCAACAATGAATAGAATTTTAAATCCTTAAATACAGGAAAATACGTGCCTGGGAAATGGCCATGCACAGATTTTTTTACATTACTGAAATATGTTGTCTTTTTTTCTAAGCTTCCAAAAATGTCCTCATCAAAATAAAACTCTATCATTGCAGCTCATGAGAACTGGGATTTAAACAACAAAGATCCCCAAAGTACAGAACAAAGTTAAGATCTTAGGTAACAATGCTAATAAGTCAGTGGCAGAGACTAACCTTCTTGCAATTAATTCTAGAAAATCTTTGTGCCCTGATGTACTAATGCCCAATCAATTAAGCATACACTGCAGCAATCCTATGCCGCATTCTGGTAATATGCACATTGCATTATAATTGCATGAAATAAATTCTAGCATTAATAGGGAATGCAGAGTGAGCAGAAACTTTGTGATCTTCCTTTTTCCCTTCCTCTCATGAGGCTATGATGTTGAATGTTAAGATGCCTACGTATCCTTCTCTCTTTTGTTCTCTTTATTTAGGAGAAATGGAATTAGGCAGTTGGGCTACAGAGATATGTCTCCAAGCCTCTTTATATTGTCATCTGCTGGAAAACAAGGTTCAAGATGAAAAAGGTAAAGGAATAGGGTGTCACCTTCCCTAATATATCCAGTGTGAAATTCAGGATGTTTTGAGAATGATCACCAGTCATCACCGCAAACCACTGTGGACAACCTGTCACGTAACATAAGAGTAGCCTGCGCGCGGCCTCCTCACCCCCACACAGTGTCTGCCAGATGGCAGGATCACTGTGGCAAGAACGAAAAAAATATTGAGAGACCCAACTTGCATCAGAGCTTATAAAATATCCATGCTTCTTTAAAGAGAGAGAGAGAGATCCTAATTTTATAGCAGGAGGTTACACCATATGGTCAATAAAAAGGCTTTAATATTCTCTCAGCCAAATGACTTTTCATTTGCAAAAAGTAAGGAGCAAGCATGCTCACAAAGTTTGGGAGCTGTCGGCTCTAAGACTCAATACAGAAAATCTAAATGCTCACTCCAATTCACCTCTGTCCTTAAGGGAACTGAAGACGGGCAACAGAGAAAGGAGATGAATTCTGAGGAGCCAACATTCAGCATGGTTAGTAGGTTTTTTACTCAATATTTAAGTTTGCTCTTCTGTTTTCCTTATAAAATGTCAACGTCTTGCTAGATGTGAGATCAGTCTACGACTACAATGAATAAACAATAGGTTCAGGAACTTATAAAATGACCATTTCTGGGTGAACATTCCATTACTTTGCACACATTTTATCAAATGAGAGCTGAGCAGTTATAGGTAGTTCTTGAAGTTTCTGTCTTCTTAAACACACACACACACACACACACACACACACACACACACACACACACACACACACAGAAAATAAAAGCCTGTGAACATGTCCTATTTCCCCATTAGGTCTAGCTGTATTAGACAGATAGTGCCTTGCCACTTTCTAATATACAGTAAAAAAATACCATAAAGTTTTGCAATTAGTTAAAAAGTCAAAAACTCAGCAAGAAGTCCAGCTTTTCCTCTCAACTCTCCGTTAATGAAGGTTTCAACGTTAATTGCCTTTTCATTAAAAATTCTTTAAAGCCCTTCTGTACAAAATCAAATTAGCTACTAAGCCTTAGAACAATCTCTGTAATTCTGTTGTGGACTCTCTCGTTCATTATGTGGATTGGTGAGATTAAGGAGAAGCATGAGCCTTTCACACACTCTAAAAGCCTGACTCAATTCTTTCGAGTTATTATAGAACACTTTTATTGAAGCCTTCTCTGAAAAGAGTCATATTTAGGTTGAATCCCATTATCGCGCACAAAGACAAAAAAAAAACAAACCAGCCTACATTGCCACCGAGTCATCCTCACACTCAAGTAGAGTCTTGCTCTTGTTCATACATATCCACAAGAACAAGACTCTACAATGCTAAGGGACAGTCACCTAGCGTGGCTGGCGTGCCTTTTTCTGGCTTACCTCCTTGGCCAGTTGGGCCCATTCCTGGTTGATGGATTTTTCTCCTGCCAAGGGGCTTTGCAGCTGAGCCTCTTCACTGGATTCTAAAATGGGGCCAGGAACTACAGTTTCCGTGTTCATTCTTATGCAAAAGGTGGAGATAATCTCTTGCCTTGGCTTGCTTTGAAAGAAAACTAACCTTTATCAACTTCTAGAATTAAAGCAGAGGGCCAAAGGGCCCTAAAGCTTGCCTCCTCGAAGGGGCTTTAGAAGATTTAAGAGGAAAGACAGGTGTGTGTGGAGAAGAAGAGAATCAGGGTAAAAATCAATGTCTTTGTGTTTGGGGTCTTGTCCTCTACTGAGTCTTCCGGATTCTCTATTAACACCGAGGCTGGACTGGTCACAGTAGCCCTGCCCAAGATTCTATCGTACACAGTGGCCTTCAAGACGCCAATATCTTCCTGCAGGAATGATTGGAGAGTATGGATTTTGGAGATCAACCAGGATTTGAAATCCCGCTCTGTGTTACTGAGTTAACTAGCTGTCTGTGCCTTGATTTCCCCCCCACACCCCCGATACACCTTCTCAGTACGTGATTTTCAGCCACAGTGAGGGGAACGTAAGAGAGCTGGGTTCCTTATGTAGCAACCACACACACACACACACACACACACACACACACACACACACACACACACACACACACACACACACACACACACACACACACACACACAGAACGAGGCAGGAAAAAGCCCTCCACATCTCTCTTTCTTGATCCTCTAACCCTCCCGCCTACTGGTGGAGCAAGAGTCACTGCACTCCACACCAAACCAAATCCCGAGCTGGGGTGCCATCAAAGTGTTCCTTCTCCACTTCTTCACATTTGCACTGCACCTGCATCATCCTGCACAGATCTGCACCCATCCTGGGCTTTCTCCTACCTCCATCAAAGCTAGTTGCTTCACAACACCTGTGACGTGATGTCTGCTGCATCTACCTGTCGAATGCTCCAGCCCACGGCCATGTCACCTCTCTCTCACTTCTCAGTGGTTTCTCCCTGCGCTTCTTTCTAGAAATAGAGAGTGTTAACAGCAATCTCATTGTTCCTCTTTGGTGTCCTCTTTTATGGTTGTTCAAGATGTACTTCCTCTCATTCTGTCCTCAGCCAATCTACCCTGAAGGTCCCCAAGCTCCCGGGACATTGGTCCCTTCTCCGGGAGTCTAGCGTTGTTTGGACTTCTCTGAACCTCAGCTGACCGCTCCGTGAGCCAGAGCTAAACCATCCCTATTCAAAAAAGAGGGCAGTGTGAGACCCATCAGAAACACTGCTTATTTAATACTAGAAAACTATAAATCAATACAGAAATAGTGCCAGGCACCCAGCCAAGGGTTTTATAGACATTATCTCATTCAAGTCTTTAAATATTAAACAGACATCATGAGTGAAGAAGTGTTTCCTTACTTTAAAAAAAAATGAACAAGACAAAAGAAATCTTCCTACGTGCAGAACTTCTTGTTTGTGATTTAATTCCTCACTCGTTCTCAGGGGGCCCCTCCCTTACAAATCCCCTGATTGGTTCCACCAGGAAACAAACTGAGAAGTCATTCCTATACTAACCTCACAGCAAGGCCCACCCCCACCTTTGATTTGCCCAGAGCTGAAGACCGCAGGCCGTGGCCCAGGGATCTAAAATGACGTGAAGCCAGGTGTGGTGATAGAGGCTCAGGTGAAGGGTTAAGTTCTAGTAGTTAATTGTAGAGGTTACAACTCCTCAGAAGCCTTGAGGGAAAGGGCCAGTCCACAAAGCAGGAAGGGAAAGGAGAGGACGCTGAACCAGACCAGGCATGCAGTTAACCCTCTCAGGGATGTGGTGATGACACAGAATGAGGGTTTGCCTAGGAATCAGCCATGAAAGTTGTCGGGTACCCCAGACACGTGTGACTTCACACAGGAACCCAAGGCTACGAGCAAGTCTTGTTTTTAATGCCTAAGCTCAAGGAAAAAAAAAAGTAAATTTCACTAGAAAGGACAATAACCAAGATAACGGTGTGTATTCATTTACTTTTACTTTGCTGGAGTCCTTGGACTTGAACTCAGGGTCTGGGTACTGGTTCCTGCACATTTGGTGTGTTGTTTGTTTGTTTGTTTGTTTGTTTGGCTTGAGCCTAGTATGCTGACACTTGAGCCATCGCTCCACTTTTGGCTTTTTCCTGGTGAATTGGAGCTAAGAATTTCATGAACTTTCCTGCCAAGGCTGGCTTTGAACCTTGATCCTCAGATCTCAGCCTTCTGACTAGCTAGGATTACAGGCTTGTGCTGTCTGCTCTCAGCCTAGTATTCATCTTTTTAAGTAAAAAAAAAGATCTGTTTCAACAATATCCATATGCTACAAAATTTGTGTGACCCTCCTCAATGAAGCCTTCTTTTTCTCCAATTAAATACATGTTATCTATGTACCTTAAAATACACACACTGACATAACACATTTTCTCAATTGCTTTTTGATAGACAGCACATCTAAAATAATTCAAAGGGGGGGTAAAAACCCACACTTTCCTAGTAGCTTATTTCATCATGCAGACTAAATGCATTTGCAGAAAGGATTATGTTTAGTTTGACAATTTATTTTATGGGCCAAACATATTTCATTATATTCCATCACCTTCTGTAGACAAATGCATGTTGTCAAATACTCAATTTCCTGCTTTTGATAAAAAACACCTATTTTTCAAATTCCTTATTTTTTTAAATAGTAGAGGTCTAGATATAAACTCCGTTTTCTGTCATTTGGAAAGAGACATGTAGGTTTGGATTGTGTCCAAGCTTTATGACTCTCCCTTCTCTAAGGTAAATTAACCTCAGAGGGCGTATTAATGCCCATCTCTACCCATAAAAACATCAACATTCAGTTAACGTTGCAATCACGAGATAGCATCCTATTGTCAGCACATAAAATTCAAATGGTTTCCCATACCACCACCAGCTGTTAGAATGGAATGCAGCTGCCCTTTACAAGGTAAAGCACACACTAAGTAAATATTTAATCGAACATATTTACGTATCTGTTTAATGCTGGTAATTCAATTATTGCCTGTTCTTTCCACATTTTCCAGAGTGCCTGATATATGTATTAAATTATAAATAAATGCGTAGAGGTCAAGAACCAGATATGTATAATTTTCTCTGGGGGAACACTCAGCACAGGGCTTTGTGAAGAGTTGTGTTCAGCAAATTCTAGTTTGTGGCACAGTACAAATGACTTTCCCAAGTCAAAGCACTGTGTCTTTTTTTTTTTAAATATCAGTGATTATTAAATGGAGCACTCACCCTGGGCTAAACACAGGGAAAGACTTTGAGAGAGGCAGAAAATCTGCTGGGATACACAGGCGATGGCGTGGAAAGGGTTGCCAGCATTCTTGGGGACTTAGGCTATTAGATGTCAGGTTTAGAAATGACACAGATAACTCTCAGGGCATCAGATCCCCATGGAGAATGGATGGGGTGAGCAGAGACACAGTGAGAACTCTCCAACGTGTAGGGTTGCTCAGAAAGCCACACAGAGGGCTCACCAACCCGAGGGTGAGGCTGACAGCGGCAGGCAAGGAACAAAATGGAGCAGGAGGGGAAGAGAAGGATGCCACATGTGGGGCAGAGAAGTGGGGGAAGGCCTAGGTTGCTCTCTCAGTGACCCACACGCGTGTTCCATGAATGTATGGAAATTACACAACACACCTGTCTCATAATGAATTACAGGCTAACACGTGGAATACACGTGTTATACAGGCTATACACGTGGAATAAGTTCACTGGACAGTAATTTATTCCAGACACGTGTGTATCTTTAAAAATATAATTATTTTTAAAATGTATATTATATTATTTATTACACATAGTATATGCATTTTAAAATATGTGTATCTGTTAAAACTCCCCCATAACTCCAGCCACCTCTTCAAACCTTATCTTTTCATTTACCCTAAATTGCAAGCTTCTGCACAGAAAAAGAAATGACAGGAAAGGCTAGACCTCAGACATCCAACAAGATACTGCGCATGTATAATAAATATTTGTGCTGATACAGATTGGTGCTGATAAATGTTTTTGCTTTAAAAAAACAATAATTTCCCAAGATCTCCCGATGTATGTTGAAAAGTTGTTGCATAAGTAGAAATAGAACCAGATCATACCTCAACTAATTTGATCCTACCATGTCCCTTTTTTTGCCAGGTCTAAAACAAGGCTCAGCTACTTTTCCTCATACACAGGAGAGCTACATGTTAATTTTCTCAACAAAAGTGAAGTGCAGTTTAGATTATAAGACAACATAACCATGAAGTACCACCTCACTGGGGGAATATTCTTGTTTAAGAGTGGTCCTTGTTTATGGAATTTCTGAGTTTGGGGACCCTAAATAAAAATAAAAGTAAATCCTTTTACTAATTTGAGGAGCATTGAAGGTGTAAAGTGACCCAGGGTGGCCTGAAACTCTGCACAACGAGCTAAAGGTAAGGAAGTTTCTTCTGGGATTTCTTGGAACTCTGCTGGGTACCGAGGAATACGTCTACTCTCGTAGCTACTCAGGTAGCTGAGATCCAGAGCATCAAAGGTTTGAAGGCGATCTGGGCACCAAAGCCCTGGACTCCATCTCAGCTGAACCAGCAAAATGTGTGACTAAAGGTGCTGCTCAAATGGCAGAGCACCAGCCAAGCCTTCAAGTTGAACAAGTGTGAAGACCCCGAGTTCAAATCCTGGCGCTCATAATTTTATTTAAAAAAATGAATTTCTAGAAACATTTGAAATAATTCTTCTTCCTTTATTTGCTTCCTTTATTAGAACGATTAACGCTCGCTGCTTTCCACGCTTTCTTTTTCCCTATTCACTCTGTTATTGATGGAAATCTCGATAAGTTTACCTTTACTCCTCATTAACCCCTACGGTGCCCATCCACCCATCTCGTGGCCGCTCAGCTTTCCCTTCCCCTTCTCATTACGTACCCTCTGGTTTGCCCTCTGCCACCTTCCCTGCCTGGTTTGTTCTCCAGCTGCCCAGCCCCTCCTGAATTCTCTTCTCACTTCTGTTTATGTTCCCATGGTGACGTCCACACTAAATCCCTTCCTTGCTCCCTATATTTTGTTATCTAAATCCTTCATACCTCACCAGGTTCAACACAACCTTTATCTCATCACAAAGCCTCATGAAATCTAAATCCTCCTTTCCCTGGAATGCACAGTCTCTCACCTCCGGCACCAGTCCTAGAAAGCCCACACATAATCCTGACATGGCTTCCACCCGAGGAGTAAGTACACAGGCTCTGGTCCTCTTCCTTCCTTGGTGACCTCTGCGGGTGCCCTGTTCCCTCCTCCTCCAAGCAGGAGGAGAAAAATGACCTCACTGGGGGTCCTTGCCCCCGGCAGATAGGAACTTCGATGACTTCCTATTATTCCGAATGGTCGGAAATACCCTTGGTACCACTGCGTTCATGGTGGCAAGGGCTGACATCAGATATGAACACAGGACTGGGTTCTGTAGATTTGGGACAAGGCATGGGGTACTGGCTGGCCCAGGCTCCCCAGTAGTAGATGCCAACGTTGGGCAGTTGTGTGGGACACCTCAAAGGCTAGAAGCAGGGCCCCTGTGTCCTCACAAGGCCTGGGGCTCCAGTGGGGGTACTCCTGGAACCAGGTCCCTGCTTGTGTAAGGTGGGGCCCAGAGCACTTCACAGCCACTGCATGCGTCAATCACAGCCAAAAGGATGAAACCCGGATTTCAACTCTCCCTGGGGACGGGGATGCCGTCCATGTGCAGAAGAGATGCACAGAAGGAGAGGTCCTGCAGCCGTGACCTCCTCAAAGCCACACGCATGACCCTGAATTCCTTCCCAGCTCACCTGGTCTTAGGGCAACCAGTGAAGTCCTGGCTGGAATGGATGTGATTGTGAAAAGGACCATTCCGCAGTCCTCTGTGTGTGTGTCTCTTTTACACTACCCTAAGGCCTGGTGAGACAGCATTTCCACCACGAAGGCTTCCTTTCCTATCTCTTGACGGGGCCTTCTTCTGCAGCCCAGGCTGGTGCTAAAGTCTTGAGCCTACACCAATATATCCTGCCTCTGCTCTCTCCCTGGGCCAAACAAAGCCCCCCAAATGGGCTGAATTAAGGCAGATTAATTATAATCCTGCTCATTATTGTTGGAAGCACACTAGAAACCTGGAGTTCATCAACTCAAAAGCAAGGGCATTCAAAACTTGCAGCAGGGAAAAGAAAAGCTTTGTGTTTTTGTTAAAGGTTCCATAAATCTAGGTTATTTTTATATCCCTAGGACTATATATTTGAAAAATGATGGAAGTGATACCTAAACATAAATCTCCAGAACTGCACCATTATTCCTCTCAATATAAACTAATTTAAGATGAATATGTGTAATTATTGCCTTTTTAATCCTTTCCTACTCAAGTTGAATTTGTGTCACCTTGTAGTATTTAGATCGTGTTCTATTTGCTCTGATTCAGATTCTGACTCATCAAAATGTTTGAAATCGGTCTGAAAATAGCCTGAATTAATTTTCTCAAGTGCTGTTTATAACAGATATACAAGGGAAGCATTTTACAATTTTAAAGGAAAATTCAGTTTCTTGTGGCAGAGAGGGAGTTCAAAGTGATGAGCTTCTTCTCAGGCACCAGGTAGGTTATAAAAATGAAGGCGGAACTCAAGGAAAATGTTTCATTCATAAGGAAAACTGGGGGAAGCGCCGTTCAACAAAGCTAGAGGACGGAGGTCTTCTACTCATTCATCAGGAGCAGTTTCGAGGGTGTTGGGATTTGGGGCTCGAGATGAGAAAGTGAACTCCTGCCTGCCACCCCAGCTACTCCCCAGGCTCCCATCTGAGGACTGAAGTTCAAAGCCAGCCTGGGCAGGGAACTCCCTGAGACTATTCACTCTAGTTAAAATAAAAGTGGAAGTCAATTTTGTGGCTCAAGAATGCTAGCCCTGTGTGTAAAAAGCTAAAGGACCTGAGTTCAAGACCAGATACTGGAACACGAACACACACACACACACACACGAGATAAAAAAGAGCAGCAGGATAAGAGACCAAGGGCAACTTCAGAGGCAGACATAGACATGCAAGGTTGACAGAGATGCAACACAGCAGGTGATGGATGTGTGTTCCTGGGTACAGAGGCAAAACAGAACCCCCCTCCATCACCCCAGATACCAATGGCCCAGCACAAGAGATACTCCTCTTCCACTGTGCCCCCCACCCCTGCAGCCTGACTCTGCCCATGAGAGGAGCTAAGCAGGAATTCTTTCACCCAGGCTGTGTAATAGCTGAAATTAAAGCCCTTGGAATGGCCAAAACCTCAGTGTGTGCAGCCCTGGATGAAAACACTCACAGTGAGACCACGAGGCCATGCTCGCACAGGGAGAGTGGAAGGACGTGTGACAAATTGCCCGGAAGGAGTGTCTGGCTTTGGCAGGGCGCTCTGTGCAGGAGGACGGCTGCTCACAGACGCTGCTGGCTAAGGGGAGGTCTCAGAGTGGGAGGAAGGATGGAAGAAACCTGAGGAGGGTCTGCTCAGGGACTGCTGCAGGTTGGATCCAGCTGCAGGGCACAGTTCCCCCCAGAGGACAGAAGGGCCCCGCTGTACATGGCTTTTGTGATGCTCCAGGCTTCCTGCTGAGAGCCCACCTGGTCACAAAGCCCTGGGCTCCAAAGATACATCCAGCCTCTCTAGGAATTCTGCCCGTCTGCCACCACCACTGGCAGGCTGCCATGTGGTTGTGACTTGTTAGTCAGGCCGTGACAATTGCCCACTGCTCAGTCATGGCTCCAACTGCAGGAACACAGAGTGGAGTATTCCATGTAAGTCAAGTTCAGGGAGTGGGTCCCCCAAGGATAACCCCACCGAAGTCTCCAAATTACCATGCCCTGCTCTTGGATGCCCCGTTTATGAGGAAAGCCTGAGAAATCTGGGTCCTGGGCAGTGTCTTGCACAGTTGGGTTTGAGGCTGGATCACAAAGCTGACCAGTGAGACTGTGCAGCTCTGCAGTGATCAAATAAAAAGGGGCACTGGGGGTAAAGAAATATCCACCTCCACACTGCTGCTGGGGTGCTCACAGTAAGAGGATTTTAGGGGTCCCTGCTTCCTAGCAGACACCTGGACCCCCATGGAGTGGTGAGCCTATACCCCTGTGCTTGGTGGCAGTAGCAGGCAGAGCGATTCTGAGGGGACATACTGGCTGTCTTTGAGAGGTGACACCAGGCAGGCCGCCAAGGTGACTGGAACAAACAAGACAAAAAAAAAAAAACCACAAAAAACAGAAAAGAAAAATCTGCCATTTGTCATCATCAGTCCGAAGAGATTTGCTTTTATTTTATGGCTAGAATAACCCAGGCAGGGGAACGGAGCCTTAGGGAATTTTATTTTGGACAAAATGTTACTCGAGCGGTCTGTTTCCGACAGACGGGGCTCCCTTTTGATCACTGCATTTTGAAATGGGGGTTTTCCTCTCAGACGAAGTCTCGGCTGCGATCCAGGTAAGACAACAGACAGAAGCAAGAGGCCAAGTTCAGAGAAAGCGTGGACGGCTCTGAGGTCAGGGTGTTAGGTCCGGTAAGGAAGCCCAGATCCCAAATCCAACTGCTTTTTGTAAATATGACACTCAAAGCTGCTTTTCTCTATTCTAGATGTGCAACTTTGGCGGGGGGGAATCCAGAAACAAACATGGGAAATGAAATATGAGGGAGACTTGAGGATGACAGTCTTGTGTCACCATCTCAATGGCATGGCCTGTGCTGAGATGTGACAGCCCCAGTCCCTTGGCTCGGATGCCTCTGTTTGCTTAGGCTCCTGGTAAATGATTCTTGCTGAGCATTTAAAATAAGACATTGGTGCAGGGATATTGTCAGAAGGTGAATTTGTCTTCTGTCCTCAAAATGGTAGTTTTTACACAACCAGCACCTTCAAGGATGATTCATTGGCTTGGAATAGAATTCTACCACCAAGATGAAACCTGGGAGGAAAGAGTGTGGGCAAAAGGCTGGGATGGCATTACTTTTACAAGGAATACCATTCAAGTGGTACTGCGACCACCACACCCATGTAATTAAAAGGGACTTTCACAAAGAAAATAGAATTGGTCAGCTAGCCAGCCAACAAGAAACAAAAACACGGCATGAAAAAAACTCTTGTTTTTTTTTCCCCCCAACCTGAGAAACATGAAAAATAAAAAAAAACATATATCACAAACGAAGGTCATCCATTTGGAAAGGGTCTTTCTTTTCCCCCCTTGAAATGCTGAAGGCAGAGCTCGCACGAGGCATAAATTTGTCTGCACTTTGGAATAAATATATAAATCTTGGGCATTGCGGTCTCGATGCCAAAAATCCACCGCTGTTAGATCGGATACTCACGGAAATGAGAATGACTGATTGTGATTACCACATCAGAATGCACAGAGTAAATCGTCACCCCAGCCATTCTCTGAGTGTGTGGGTGCACGCGTGTGTGCATTACCTGCAGGGGAATGCCAGGCTCTGATTCACTGCCTCCATCCCCAACCGTCCTTACGTAGCAGCAAAATGCAGCAGCGAAGAATGCACACCTCCATTCCCCATTAACAGCACGGTACATTAACCTTCGAATATCTACCCCGGTGCCAAATAAATATTTGTGATGGCAGCAAAAATAAGGAAGAGGATCTTCGCCAAGACCCCTATGTGGTTTCTGTGCAGAAAAAAAAGGCATTTCTTTTCTGTCAATAACATCTTGCATTTTAACACATCATCTCACATGGAAGGCACTCAGTCGAATCACCTTTAAAATAAGTTGTGCCCTGCCAGACCAGGACGCCATAAGGGCGCAAGACCTGTAGGGAAGCATCACAGTCCCAGAGCCAACACCCTGAACGACTGACTCTGGGGGAGAAAGAAATGTAGTTGAGAGGGATGGCGGGGCAGAAATGAAGTGAGGAGCAGGCTTTGCTGTCTGTGGGTGGGCAGGGCTTCGTGAGGGGCTGAGAAGATCCCAGGCGAAGACCTGGCACTGGGGGAGATGATCAGTCTGAGCATCACCAGCAGAAGGAAGGATGGAGGGAGGAGGGAGGGAGGGGAGAGGGAGGGAAGGATGGAGGGAAGGATGGAGGGAAGGATGGAGCTTGCTGTGACTGATGTCAAAGCCCATCGGATCCTGTGAGCTTTACTTGCGAGCAGTTTATTGTGCATGTGTTTAGACCCCAGGCTCATTCTAACATATAGAAATAAAGCAGGAACTCTCCACGAGGGGTGATTCTTTTCAAACTCTCAACAGGTTGTCAAGCGGCAATTTGGGAATCTGTCTAGCTCTAAATAGATGGCTGCATGGGTACCACCTCTGTCTGTGTCGTCGGGTTTCGTGTTCATAATTGGCAGATATGCACTCCGGCGCTTGTGGAAGAACTGCTTCCTTTTCCATGCCTGTTCTTTCCTCCTCATCCTTGGGATTTGGCCTTGTCCACTGCCTTCCCCACTCCCAGACACCCCCAGTCACGCTGCTGCCTTTGAGTGAGCCCTTCAGTCTCTGCTCCAGCCTCCTGTCCCCCAACACTTGGCTGACCCTGGGCCAGTCTTTCGCTCAAGACCCAGAGGAACACAACCCATCTCTTTCTTCAAGACCCTTGTGCCAAATAACGAGATCCACCCACTTGCTGCCTGCCAGCCTAGCCCAGCTCCCTTCCTGCCCTGCAGAAACTGCAAGTAACCATATGCTCTGTGCTTCTCCTATCTGGTTGCCAACCTAAGGCCTCTCCTCTATGCCTGGGACACCAATGGCTCTTCCCATCCCAGACTGGGAAGACTGGTGCAAAGTGATAAAGGCCTCAGAGATAACACAGGCTGCCGTACAGGGAAACCAGGACTCTGGTGGCCTGCCCTGGTGACGCTCAGTCTCACCCAGCTCCGTCCTTTGGCCGGGCACCCACTCCCATGGTGGCTTCTCTTGCCAAATCCGCTCTTCTTGTCTCCTTTCTCAACCCTGTTCCCCTGGCATGCTGACGATCCTAGACGCTACCTGACATTCTTCCAGTGCATTCTTTTTCTGCTCAAATTGTTCACAAATTAGAATCCTGGCTCACCGAAAGGTAGCCTGGCACAAAACTCTGGCACCAACAAAAAAGAAAGGAAAAGGAGGAAGGGGGTGTGTGGAAAATCCTTAGAAACTTCCCACGAACATTTGCTGTCTGTCGTGAAGTCTTGGATTCAATGGTTTCCCATCACAGCCAGAGAAGAATACTCCCAGGCAGTGTCTGGAGTCCTTTTTCTCTGGTCACTGCAACTTCTGTTTCCTCCCAGCCCCCATTCCCCAATGAAGTCTCCAAAATTCACTGGGGTCAGGCAGGATTATTCCATAGGCAAACAGTACCCATTGGAAAGAGCCGGGCAGAAAGCTGGCAGTAGAGTTTCAGAAAAACTCAAAGGGAACCTCTGAAAGTCCACCACTCTGTTGGCTTTCTCCAGGCAGGGAGGCCCCAGCCTTCTTTAATCCTAGCTGTTTGGAAAGCAGAGATCAGAGGATCAAGAGTGTGTCAAGCTCCATCTCAACCAAAGACAGGTTGCTGTGCATGGCAGCTGCCATTCCATTTAGAAGGGAAGCAGAGAGGAGGAAGATGGCAGCCCAGGCAAGCCAAGGCCCCAACGGAGAAGCAGCCAAATAAAACAAGGGGCTGGGAGAATAACTTAAGCGGCAGAGCATCCGCCTAACAAGCAGAAGTCGCTGAGTTTAAAACCCAGTACTGCCAACAAAACGAGTCAATAAAGAAGCCAAATCTAAAACGAGAAGTCAGAAAAACAAAATGGGTCTCTCCAGCACGAGAGAAAAAGATAATTTATTTCTTCATTTAGAAAATGTCTATTTTTTTCTTTTGCTAATTTTTCTAGCATTTGCTTATTTCTCATTCACGTGTCAGGGTTCATAATTTCAGAGGTGGCTGCAGTGCAGCTGCTAAAAGTATGGATTTTGGGGGGCCCTTAGACAAATTAGTTTCAGAGCTAATTTCATCACATCTTATTTGTGTGGCTTTGGACAAGGGTGTTCTCTAAGATTTTTCCATGACTACTCTTACACTGTACCAAATCTAGGGTTTGAAATCATGCCTGGGTGCTGGCCCTGGGCATTTTTTTTTTTTTTTGGCTCAAGGCGAGTGCTCTACCACTCAAGTCACAGCTCATGGACTTTCCTGCGGGTTCTGACTTCAAGACTTCAAACCCCGACCCTCCTAGCTCAGCCCTCCTGGGTAGCTACTATTTCAGGTATGAGCTCTAAGTACCCAGGATATTTTTTTTTTACTCTAAGTTATTAAATGGAGATTAAAAAAGATCCCCTCACCATTGCAGGGATGCAAGGAGGGGATGGATTAAGTTAGCACAGGACATGCTAATATCAAGAGAGATGTCACGGGAAGAAGGTTGTGCATGCTAACTCAGTCACCGTCTCCACACTCGTGTGAGCTCTGCGTGGTGCAGGCAGGCTTCACTTCCTTCCAGGCATGCACACAGTGTGTCCACATCATCCTTCCGCCACCCTCATTCTCCCCCTTTCCCAATCGTCTCCACCGGCTGGCTTCACTGATCCACTCCACAGGTGGATATCAAACAAGGGAAAGCCCCTCGACCAGCAGCCTCGCTCATGTCTTTGTCCTCCCAGTTTAGCTGCCAGGGCCAGCTTTCTTTCTCAGTATTGCACCTCATGTTTGCAGTTTAAATCAGATGGATACAAGAACCTGCATCTACAGGTTACCTCAGAACCCATCTCCCAGAAAGGGACAGAGAGGGACTCAGTTCTTGATTAACTTCTGATCAATGAAGGTAATATTTTATGTGTTGTGGCCCAAAGTATCACTGACACCATTCTTCAACTCCCTCGTAAAGCATTAAAGCAATTGCACAACTTCCATGAACACGTGGATGGGCCGTGGTCTAGCAGAATCTCATTTATGGCATCGTGGTTATATCCCTTTCCTTTGGGTAAGTCAACCATGGTGGTATATCCACCATCAACCTTTTGTGGTTGATAGTGGATTTTTTTTCATCTATATAAATAGGCTAAAAGAATAATCTTAGAAATCATACCAAGTTTACGTGGCATGCTACATGATGAGGTGCAAGGCAGAGATTTTCCAGCCTAAAGAAAGAGATGAGTCATGCAGATGTTCTCTGGTTGAGGGTATTTAAGTCTTCCACAAGACTTGCTGTTCCATGACTTGCTGACAGATAATGTGGTAAAAACAAAACAAAAAAAAAAAAAACAAAAAAGACAAAAAACTGATCAACAAAGCCAATCCTGCCAATGGGAGACCCACAGAGTATGTCAGAAATGCCACATTAAATGGCAAGGATTTCTTGACACTGCCTTTTTTAAACTTTCGATAAAAAGTCACCACAGCTATTCAAGTTTATTTCTACTTGGTTGCTAGAGAAAACATTTTTTTTTTCCTTTCTACTTTCATTCTATTAGAAGCATCTTGAAAGGAAATTAACAGTTTGTCACCTTAACTGTGTGAAATTATGCAGATGAAAACTGTAATTTTTAAAAAGATAATGTCTTTTATTCATTTATATTCATAAGCATTTACTAGAAATATCAGTATTTAGAGGATGTTTAAAAAATGAAAGAAAAATACTTTACCAATCATACCCCTAAATTGCAAGGATTGGCTTAACTCTGCCTACATTTTTATTCCGAGATCTTATATAATTCCTAACCACTGACAGCTTAATTCCTTTTATAATGCATGCAAAGGATCTATAGCTACCGTATGACAAGAGACAAATGTCATTGGGAGGTTAAAAATATGTTTTACTTCCTGTGTTTCTTATCCACACTAGGTCATAAAACACACTATAATAAAAGTGAAATTCTTATTCAAATCTCTACTAAAATTGATATGCATTCAGCATCTCCTCCACATTCATCCACACATATGTACATTTTATAAGCTTCCAAATTTTGAAATTAGATTCAGCCTTTTGGACATTCCCCATTTGTAATTCTCCCCTCAAACCTTCTTAAGAAACCAAAATAGGCTTCTCAGGCCTGTAATTCCATAAACGTATAGCTGTTTATCAGAGCCATATTTTCTTAGTGCAAAAAAGAAATCACAAAAGCTGCTTCTGTATGCCTCCCTTCTTCTTTCGTTATTGCCTCTTTAACTATAGTTTCACATACAGCCAGGCACGTGTCATACCTAGGCCAACAATAAAACATACTGAGTTAATATAATTTGCTTCCTCCACTGCTGGGAAAGCAGAAAGCGCTGAGAAGCGATTTGGTGTTTATTAGCGAAGCTATTGTATGAGGGTGATTGTGGGTTCATTCATTACAAAAAGGGCCTGCAAACAGTTTGAACACAAATGCCAGTATACATCTTGGAATCGAGTGGTATTGTTAAGTATTTCCACTCAAATGTTTTTCTTTTTTCAGACTCTACAACTCAACTCAGAAGTGTACTGTGTGTTAACTTCTCCTCAGACCACCCGCCCCCAACTCAACACACACACCTTAGGCTCCTCTGTGACACTTAGCATTTATCTCTGTTGTGCCTCCACTTCTTCCCCGTCTACGAAAGGCTGTGGGCAGGGAGCTTCCCTGAAATCCCAGGTATGGTTATTTACCGAGCAATCAGAACGATCACGGCAAGGCACGCTTGTGAAAGAAACTAGAGAGGCAGGAAAGATCACGTTACATCGCGAATCTCACAATATCTCATCGATGGCACTGTATACGTTACCGACCCACCACGGGCAAGCTGGGAGCTCATACATCAGCGGAAAGATCTTTGTCAATAGCTGTATGCCTCATTATCTCACTAAGATTTCTTGGCAACAATTAACAGTTACCCAATTCATAGAAATTGCCTTTATTATTTTTGAAGCAGCTACTTTCTTTGGCTTTAATGACTAAGAGAATGGAGACAGATGTCTCTGTTGCTAGGGAGACTGAATAAAAAAAAAAAACCTTTGAAATGAAGTAAATAAGCAACTACCATCCCTTTTTTTTTTAAAGGAAAAATAACAGAATTCTGTTAGTTTTGAATTAACTACTTGTTTTTAAAACAAAATAGCAGAAGCTCCAATTTTTTAAGGAAATACATTAGAATAGTTTATTACCGTTCTTTAAATAAAAACCAGTAATCAATCATTAAAAAGAAAAGAAAAATAGGCCCACCTGTGCACCCAGCAGTAGTTGAGGCCATTTATCAGAAACTGGTACTTTCTTTGTAGTCCTACCTGAATTCAACAGAATTCCCTTTTATGTCACCTGTCACTCCTCCATGGTTGAAGACAAAGCAGTTTCTCCCTTCAAGGAGGAAGAGTCTGGGCTTTGCCCAGGAGGCCTGGGAGAGCACTTAGCTCTCAGTTCTCTCGCCACCCAGCTGCCTTGCGTCTGAATCTGCACTCTCCACCGTCGATAGAGAGGGGTGCTCTATGTGTGTGTGTGTGTGTGTGTGTGTGTGTGTGCTCTCCCCCTTCCTCCCCCTGAAAACCTCTCTTCTGTACTCTAGCTCTGACATTTGTTCCCCCAACTTCTGCACTTGTGTGTTTCATGTCTCAAGGACACAAGCGTCCTGTCCACTCTCCATCTTGGAGCGTGGACGGACACTGTGGGGAAGGAGGGAATGCCGTGACATGACGGAAAAACCAGAATCCACTCTGTGGGGATATTATACGTCATCAAAATAATTTTTTTAAAATGCAGCTCACCCAGATTCTTTGAAAAGAGCACTATGCCTATCACTCGGAATCCGTATAAAATTCCCCAAATGTCTTTCACACCCTGTTCTAATGAGAGCATTACCAATTTAAATATAACCCCCAAATGGAATAGTATTTTTTGGTCTATTTTGCCTATTCCACTTGGATGTTTGTACAGATCTCTTTTTAACCACAGCTAACTATTTTGTTTCAGCATTGTAAACATTATAAGTTATCACAGCAATAAAAAATAAAAAAAAACACCCATATGATATAAAGCATACAAAAGAAAAATTACCTTCCTGTTTTTATTTATGAAAAAGTTCAGAATCACAACTGCAATTTCTGGCTTCCGTGGTCTGGAGACCAAAGCACAATTCATAATGTTATTCTGTCATAGAAAAGTTTTTTTCTTTTTTTTCAGATTCTAGTCCAAGTGACTCTCCACAGGTTCTTTTTATTTATTTATTGTCACTTTTGCAAAGGCTTGACCTTCAAGGTTTCCGAACATTTTGAGTAAAAGTGATGAGAATAGTAGGGGAATTTAGGGGCAATGCCTTCAGGGGCTACCAGGCTGGAAAGGAACCCCACTTTTGCTCTCTTACTTGGGGTAAACCTCCACTAGCCAGTTGATTTTTGAGCCTCTGTTGCGTCCTGAGTTTTCTGTGAGGATCAAGACGACATTACAGGTATATAAAAGCTTGGTGCACTGCCACCAGAAAGAACCACTGTTATTAACTGTCTCGTGTGCACACGAAGGCACAGCGCTCACAGTTTGACGGCACACAGCGTGGAACAGGCCAGCCACGTTGAGATCACTCAGAAACCGCCCTGCTGGATCCACTCGCGATCCACTCCTGAGACCGAGTTCACTCCAGCGAATCTGATGCTGCTCAATCCCAGCCGTGCAGTGCTCCTGAGCACACCTGACCGCACAGGAAGTGGACATGCACCCCGCAACAGCGCACTGACCACCTTCCTTTCCTTTGCAGTCTCCTCTAAGATTTCCTGGTGAGCTCTTGCCTTGCCCAGCTCTGTCCACCATGCACCCAGTTCTCTCTCTAGCAGGTGCTGACTGGCTTCTGCCATGTATAAGCTACTGTCCTGAAGCAAGACGGGATGCATGCAGTTCCGAATAAACCAGAGATGGACGTTTTACCGACTTCAAACCCAACAGCCGCAGCAACAACAACAAAGGTTCCATTGATAACTTGCAAAGATCCAAACAGAACAAGCCAGCCAGAGAGACTGTAGAGTAGCCGGGGTCAGCGCCCACCACCTGGGCACACTGGACAAGGGAAGAAGCCACCGTGCCCAGGTCCCAGGGCCATGCCACGCCAGTGAGAGCAAATGGACACCAACGGAAAGGAAGTAAAGAGATAAAGGGCCCCCCACAGCCCCCCTGGAAGGAGGGAGGGCCCTCTGGACGCTGCAGAGAGGGCCAGCGCCTACTGGGGACATGAAATACGGATGTGCTGGCCACATCCCATAGCAGCTAGAGCCCTGTGCCCGGAGAGCCCAGAGCTTAAACTTTCCTAGAAGACAATAAAGGATAGCCAGAATGGAGAAGGTCTCAGAGTTCCTGATAAGGAGTTATTGCTGTGTGTGTGTGTGTGTGTGTGTGTGTGTGTGTGCGCGCGTGTGTGTGTGTGTGCACGGATGTTCCTGGTGACTTCTCTTTTGGCCTCCCATGGCTCCCCTTGAAGTCGGCATCCCCGTCGTCTTCCGACGGTGGTGTTTGTGGGAACCCAGCCTGGAGAGCCAGGCTGGCACGTGGGGCACACGCGAAGGCTGGGCTGTAGGCTGGCTGCCTACATCCACTCAGAGAGCGCACGGGAGAAATCAGCTCCTGCTCCCGGGCACATCGTCAGTTACATGGGAAAAGATGCACAAGCAGGCTCCCGGGAACAGCAGCCCTGAGCAGCTGGCACCAGCCCCTGCCCCCTCCCCAGAGATGAGGGCAGCAGCAGAGCCTTCCCAAACCACCTGCCTGCAGACGGGACAAAGGAAGGGGCTTCTGACATTTTGCTTGGCAGGTGATAACACCAAGCCCTTCTGGGTCATGAAATAAAAAATGAGGCCTGCTGTTCTTAAATCCTGAGAAACCTGCAACCAAGATGCTACCAGCTCCCCAGAACGTGTGACTCCTCCAAAATCAGACATCGAAGAATTCACCAACGAAGGTCACACCGAATGCAAGAGGCAGAGGAGAAGCAAAAGACCGTGGGGCTTGAAAATGACTGCTGGCACCGGCAGAGCTGCGAAGAGTCCTTCCAGGGTGGTCGAGCTGAGACATCTGCCGCCACCATGGCAGCCAGGCTTGCTTTCCAGAAGTTTCTGCCTCAGATTCTGCCTGGGAAAGAGGCCTTTCCCAACTGGAAAGGAATACGTGTTTGGCTGAAGGTGATAGAGAATGCCAGCAGTGTAGGAAGGCTTCTCCTTGCTAATAAAGGCTAGGAAGGGAGATGTGCTCTCAGCCATGCATCCCTGCAGTTCTGACGGTGACATCCAAGGGTAACGACAGCTGGGAATTCGCCATGGCCTTGTGGTACGGCTCAGCGGTGCTGCTTAGAGGAAGGACTCATGTGAACCTAAGACATGCTAGCGAAATAGGATCCATGATAACATGACTTCCTGTCGTCTATAAGAGGTTTATGTTGCTGTTCTTGTTTTGCGTGGGTTCTAGGGCTGGAACCCAGGCCTGGAGCACTGTCCCTGAAAGGCTTTTGCTCATGGTTAGTGCTCTTCCACTTGAGCCACAGCTCCATTTCTAGCAGTTGCGGGTGATAAGGATATAAAAGTATCTCACTCACTTTCCTGCTTTGACTGGTTTTGAATCTCAGCTTCCTGAGCAGCTAGATTTACAGGCGTGAGCCATCAGCTCCTATCTTATCCAAGTGAGAATGATTTCAGAAGTGGTCTTTTGTAAACCACCTAACGGTGACACTGAGTAAATAATAGCACATGTAGACCACGGACAAATTTCAAATTAAAGACCCCATGTCTAACAGTCGCAACAAATATGCCCCAAGAATGATTTGGTTTGAGAGGGAGTCCCCTAAATCCAGTCTCAAACTGCACTGGGGGTTGCGTCTAGATTTCTGTCCATTAGTCTTAGAATTGGCTATTCATTCTGAACTCATCCTAGGAGACAATAAAATCACCAGGGTGACAATTTTGCCCTCTTTAGAGACACACAAATTTATGTAGCTAGCTGTGTGGAGCTAGCTGTGGCTTGCCTTAGAATGGTCTCTTGAAGTCACTCCAAGGTCAAGGGAATTTTCTTTGTCACTTAAGGAGGCCTTCACGAATACAAAAGACCAATGTGAAGTTCACAGTGGGGAGATAAATTTGATGATAGACAAATAAACCTCTCAGATTTCTGTTGGACCAATTAGTTCCTAGGGCCCTTATGTGAACGAAATTATAGGTGATGTGAGTCACAGCCCCAAACAATAAAAAGGCTTATTTAATAAGGTTTTTTAATCCCTACAGTGACTGATGAAGACATTCATCAAATGAGCATCATTTATTCAGAGCTGTCAGACTTGGTATAAGCATGGCTCTTCTGACAGTGGTATCAGGGGAAACACACATAAAGAAGAACCTTGGCTTTGTAGATACATAAGGCTGCTCTGCCTGTATCATAGCTGAGATAAGCAAACCTTTGCTATCTGCATACCTGGGACAGTCTTGAGACAGTCAAGTCAGGCTGGTTGACGAGCTGCAGTTTTAGGGAGTCTGAGAGAAAGCTGTAGTTTCTCACGGTGCATGCTGGGAAGGACGTGGAGACCATCCACTCACTCCTTAGCAGAGCTGGCCCAGGGCACGCAGGCTCTCCCCTCGCTAGTTCTTATCAAGTTCCACATCTCATTGTTCATGCTGACACTGAATTACAGCCAGTGCTCTAACATGTATCTGCCTCTTGGGAAAATTCTCCATCAGATTTATGCACATTACAAAAAAAAAACAAAACCCTAAAACGATTCTCCAAAACAACTGGCCTTTGCAAACCCAATCCTGGATACTGTACAAATATATTTTCAAAAGATTTCTCTTTTCAGGCCAAGGGCTATTTTTGACAAAGCAGTCAGAGCAGACCACTGTGCAGGGAACTGGAGAATGTGTGATGTGGAGTCTTTTCTTTCATCTTACCATGGACCTTCCTCCTTCCTTGCCCTTTCTCCCCAGAAGGTCACAGAAACCACTGTTTCCTGGGTGGGAATGAGGGTACAGAGTCCAAGCAAAATTTCCCCAGCAGCTGCTAATTTCCTATGTCAGGATCCAAAGGGAATGACTTCGGGGTGTGATTTACACAAAGAAGAAGCACTGGCTGGCTGGCAGCCTAGAATAAAGTCAAGTGCTCTACCACTTGAGTTATGTCCTTTTTGCTTTAGGTTATTTTCTCACATAAGGTCTCTTGTTTTTGCCTGGGGTAGGCCTTGGTCGGTGATCCTCTTCCCTCTGTCTCCCAGGTAGTAGGGATTACAGGCACACACCACGCCCAGATTTGTTCCTGGGCTGGTCTCAAACTGAGCTCCTCCTAATCTCTACTGGCCTGCTTTAAATATTATATATCAATGTATATTTAATCTTTAATAATTTGCCTAACTGGTCCAGACTCATATCTTATACTTTATAGAGTATATATTTATCTATAGAGAGAAAGACTCTTTATATAATATATAGACTGTATCTTATATACATAAATTGTATATTATAGAATATATAATGTTTAATTTGCTTATCAAAAGAAAATGTCAAGGCTCTATATGGTCTTTCCAAGTGTCTCCTACTGTACTTGTAAAAATGACTTCTAAATACTGTAAGATGCAGTCGTGGAAAACACCAGCATGACAGACAAAACCCATTAATAAATAAATAAATACTTAGCTCAGTCTTCACCTCACAACCTGCAGCCCCACAGGAAAGGGCCCTAGTGGGAGCTGGGCTCCCTGCACGCTGCTATGAGCCAGGCCAGGCTCTCCCACCTTGGCGGCAGGTGGCCCACCACTCATTTTGTTTAAGGCCAATTTTTTGCTGCGAGTGTGGTTCTCTGCAAGACCCCATGGCATGAACCCTCAGTGAGAAATGTCTCCGGGACCTGAGCGGTAGAAAAGTCTTTTGTTTCCTAGAAGTAGGTGTGGGGTTTCTTTTCTGTTCAAACAATACAGATATTTCAACTGAGCACATTTCAATTTGTGCTTTGTTGAGCAAGAAGTTCAAAGACAAAACCTTCTAAACTCACTTCAAACATTATGCTAATGCATTTCAGAGAGGGAGGGATAGCAGTCAATCCTCACCACCCTTCCTGGACTCCAGGAATACAAATCAAATCCACCCACCTATTCAAGCTCATCTCCAACCTGGGCCTGGAGAGGAGACAGAATCCTCTCTTCTCCAGGAGCTTTGCTGTGGGAATTCAGCCTCATTTCAGTTCTGGCTCTGTGAACAAGGAAGGCTCTTTCTCCTGGCCTGGGGACAGCCACACTGTTTATATTTTAGCTTCTGTGGGGGATTTCTCTGCTCAGAGCCAGTCACAGTGCTCAAGTGTCCTCTAGGGCAGCAGAGAAAGAGAGGTGAGACCTGGCTTACAGAGAAAGTGCAGGCTTTGCATAAGCTTTGCTCAGGCAGAAAGTACATTGCCATGAGGACCAACTACCACTGATAAGCAGGGGGATTAGATGAGATGCTCCTGAATGGGAGATGAGTAAGGCAGGGACATGTGGCCACCAGAAGGCTAATTCCATAGTGAGGACATGATATGTGGTCATCAATAAGAATCTGCTTGTTTTTCCTCCTTTATAGCCAATATTCTACTGCCCTTGCTTTGGCCTACATCTTCCTCCCCCTACCCCCCCCCCCCCGCCTCCACCCCAAGTACGCAAGCAAACACCCAGACAGTAAGCATGTAAGCATGACCTTTTCACTTTGCTGCAATTTGTATTATGTAGAGTTATGTTTATTTTAGACTGGCATTTTAACACTGTATTTTTAATGTTCGGTGTTTCAGGTTAAACTGCATGCATCGTATCCAATTCACTTTATGTATGATTTCTCAGCCTTGATTAAATTGCTAGAGCTTATCCAAATTTTGTTCTGTGGGTTCATCCTGGGTTGACCAGTTTATTGATAGGAAAGTGTCTTTGGACTATTTGTTTTTGGATAATTTTTGTGGGTGCTTTGCAATAGTAATTTGAGCCAATCGAAGATACTCCCTCTCAGATTTCCAAAACACCTAATTAAACATTTTTAAGTGTTTCCCAACTATCTCTTAGTTCATTACACACACACACACACACACACACACACACGCGCACACCCACACACACACACGCACACCCACACACACCCACACACACACACACACACACACACACACACACTGTAGTCTGGTTATGCATGTAGTTCGAAATACATACACAAATATACAGAGCCCAATGATGCTTGCCAACCTGTTACTGAAAAACAATAACATGCCTACTTCAGAATATTCAGTATTCCCACTTCAGAATAGCAGAAGCGAAGCTTAAGCAAAACAAGACAGGGCTTAAATAAATATATATATATATACATATATATATATAATTAGTTCACTGCAGGCTATCTTATCAGATCATATTCTTTATAACAATGCCTTTCCCTGAAGTCAGCCCATTTGTTTTCTGTCCAACCGAAGTCCAAATAGCAGGTGTTATAGCCAAATGACGTAATCTAGATTTCTCTCCTTTCTAGTTACGTGAACATTAGTCAGATATTTAACCTCTCAGGACCTCTGCCTTCAGGATTTAAGACTTTACTTTGATGATTCAAACTGACATAATTTACTCCAAAGAGAAGGATGTACAGAACAAACTACAAGGCATTTATTTAATTAACTATTTTTTTTTCTCCTCTCCCTGTACTTGATGTTTTACACAAAGTATAACATGAGCTCTGACTGAGACATTCTACTCCAGTCTTTCAGGAGATACTTTTGGACAGAGCTGACGTGGGGAGGAGGGCATGCTTCTGTGTGAGGAAATGTGAACTATCTACAGCCCAGGGCAGCTGGGGCAGGCGGCCTGGGTGCAGGGTTAGCTGGGGAGGCCTGCAGCCTGCAAGTCCATGGAGGGACAGGGACAGCAGAAGCCAGGGAGCTCTGAGCAGAGCTTGCAGCCTGGCCCTCAGGCCTGCAGGATCCCCATCACCTGGGCAGGGGAGTGGAAATGTCAGCTACGACTCCACAGACAGGAGGTCAGATCTGCACAACAGGGCGTAGCACCATGGCTGGGCCTGCACCCATCCTGCACACTGCGCATGCTCTGCCTCCTGCCCAGGGCCCTTGAGTGCCGTCCTCAACATAGCCCACACACACAGCGCCTGCGCAGTCCCGAATGCACCACATGTGGCGCCTGCGCAGTCTCACATGTTCCCCCCCCCCCACACACACACACGAAGCATGCACAGTCGGGAAATGCACCACAAGCGCATGCGCAGTCGGGCAATGCTCCACACGCGACGCATGCGCAGTCCTGAAGGCAGGGCCTCCTGTGCTTCTTCAGCTTCTCCCAGTGCAGTTCCAATTTGCTCACATCCAACATCCAGAAACTTTTTTATTTATTTTATTTTATTTTATTTTGTGGCTTAACTTTTACCAAAGCGATCGTTATAAAACTGGCTGGATTGTGTTTCCTGTTGCTGGAGGCTGCAGCTCTGCTGCTTGCACCACATCTCCAGGTCTGCCTTTCTTTCCTTTGTTTTCTGGTTAATTGCAGAGAAGAGGATCACTGAGCATCACTCCTGCTGGACAGACTCTGGAACCCGACCCTCCTGAGTGGCTGAGAGGAGAGGCTGGAGCTGCCATCACCCAGCCTGCCCTGGCTTTTTATTGTATTTTTTAAGGGTTTCCACTCTTTTACCTTCATGTTTTAGTCAATGGAAGCCAAATAAAATATTGTTCTCTTCCCACATCACATCCTTGCACCATGAGAGCCGAGGAGCTACCCGGCTGTCTAGGGTTGTTGCAGGATTGTGCTTCGAAAGAGCAAGAAGAGCATGGTATTTACCGCTTCGAGCCCCAGCAGAAGTAGAAAAAGGGAAAAGCCGAGGTAAGTCTGGAAAGAGACTCAAAATCTGGGTAAACAGTGACATGGATTACACAGTCTCCCGCTGTCTGCCACAGCCGTCCTCCTCCACCTATCAGGACGGCATGATAAATGCACTGAGCACTAAGGGAACAGCAGAGGGCAGGGCAGAGGCCTCTGCAAAATGGGCAGGTATTTCTCAGAAACACGTTCCAGGGAATGCAAAATACCACGCCAGGCAGCGTGAAGAACTTCTGTCAATGGATAGGAGTTTTCTGGAAGCCAAGCCTCTCCTCGCTGACTGGCTTGTTACATAGCCAACATTCAACACATTTTTGGTTGCAATAGTAAATGATAATGATTTTTTTTTAATCTACTGCTCTAGGCAAAGAAGAAAACACAGTGAAAGCATGGAGTAGCTGTATTACAACCCCCTGGTCTGCCTGACAGGCAGCTCTGTGGAAAATCTCTGGGGAAAGTCCACAAGGTGTTGAAGCTTTCTCCTGGCAAACCTGAAACTCAAAGATTTTGAGCTGATGGTTGCAGAGATGTCCAGAATTCTGCCCCCATTCCCATACACTCGTTCTATACAGACATCCTCTATCCTTCCACCACTACCCAACCACTGTGGACACCAGAGCTCTTTTGTCATCTATTTCCTAAGATTAGGGGGATGACTGAGGCAAACCCAAGGACAGAAAGGACCCCGAGAACGAACACACAGCAAGGCCGCCCCCTAACCCCACGGCAAGTTCTATTCTTCCAAGGCTGGCTCTACAGAACTGGCTTTGTCTAACTCTGCAGTTTTCTGGTCTGTGCCTTGCTGATAGGGGACAGATGGGTTAGCATAGAGATGCCAGAGTCGTAGGTCTGCTTCACCATACGCCATCCTATTTCTTCCAGAATTGACAGCTCTACATTTATAATGGATTTCCTAAGCACTTGGTTATGTTTCCTTAAGGAATAAAGCAGAGTCAGACCGATGCTTCCACCATAAGAAGGGGTGCCCTGGGGTGATAGGGGGTGGTGGACGAAGGACCACAGTGGATCTTTGACTTAGCCACTGTGAAAGCAAAAGAGTTCTTCTGTCCACAGCAAGCTGGGACAAGCCACTGCAGCTCACCCCTGAGACACCAGAATAACAACACCCGGCCAACTAAAGCTCAGGCACTCCCAGAGATGGGTATAGAATAGAACAGCTTCCCTGGAATAGAAATGCTACAGAATCTAGCCAGAGCTGTCATTCCTCTACTAGAATCCCCATCTCAGGCCACATCCCTAGAAAAATAGAATAAGACAGAAAAAATATGTATACATACATACATACATACATACATACATACATACATATGTATATACCTATAGAACATATGTAGGTATGAACATATATATGTGTGTGTGTGTGTGTGTGTGTGTGTGTGTGTGTGTGTGAATACTATCCAAGGTAGAGTTGCTAAACCAGCTGCGTAGAGCTCATGACATTTGCATATGCACCAGTGGGTACATCACTACATCATCTCATTCAGCCATCACTCGAGCATCCTGAGTATGGGCCAGCCCTGCTTCCTTTCCAGAGGGACTCCTCCCCTTCAGCTTCCTAAATACTGGGGCAGCCTTCCCCTGCGACACCCCCCACACCCACCCTCAACGTTCTGCCCTTGATCCCCTGGCCTCTCCCGCAGCCACCAGACATCCCGTCCCTTCCCTTTTCACGTTCATAGGAAAGAAGCAAGAAAGAGCTACGAGTGGATTTAATCCAGACATACACACCATGTGTTGTTGCTTTGTCGTAAAGTTCTAGAACCAACACTCACATCGTAGCCTTGACCCCCGCGTCTCTTCATACACGCACAAGACTTAAATTATTCCATCACTGAGATTTCAGCTCAGTCGCAGGCCCCGTCTCTAAACCAGAGCTGCATAAGGCACAAAAGGTCCCCACAGAACTCTTCCATTGTCTCCTGCCTTACCTCCAAATGAGCCACCTTGGTAGGATACGATCGACACAAAGTAAAATAAAATCAGTATGGCAAAGCAAAAATCTAAAGCAAAAGACGGCCAGGGATACGGCTCACTGGAGACGAGTTGTCCAAGGCGCACAAGGCCCTGGGTCTCAGCCCCGACACCATATGTGAAATAACGATCAATAATAATAGAAAAAACTAAACCAACACATTTTAAAAAGGGAAAAGAGAAGAAAGCAAGCGATTTCAGGAGTCCCATATGAAGCAAACCCCTAGGTAAACTCTTAATGCCCGAGCCTCACAGGTGTGGAAGTATATGGAGAATTCATGTTCAGGGGGAAGAAAGATAGAAAGGATGCATCCAAGTCACTATGTAAGTAAAGCCTGGGGTTGAGCTTGCTCTGGCACAGCTCCTCCAGATTCACAACACAAAACAGACCTTAAGTGGGATTCACTGGGGGAGGGAAGGGGATGAGGAGTTGTGAAGTCACTGAACTGAGTAGGAGGAAGAAAGACACAGATGTGGGAGGGAGAGAAAATACGGGTACAACTCTGTGTTCACTGCAAACACAACTTGAGGCAGAAGGAAGCGTGGAATTGCCCGTGTCACCCCACTCACCAGAATCGGAGGTGCTTGATGGTCAGCTCAGGAAGTTATTCTGGGCTCGATTCGCAGCAGAGCCAAGGCAGGAAGCAAGCCCCACACCGGCCAGGCAGGCAGAAGATGGATGCAACTGTGAAAACAAAGGAGGACAGAGGTAAGATTCAAACGGGATAAAGACAAGACATGCGAAAGATCTTCACACTGCAGAAAGGTCAAAATTACAAGTGAAATGGACCAAGTTCTTTTTTCTTTTTAATCAGTCCTGGGCCTTGAACTCAGGGCCTGAGCACTGTCCTTGGACTTTCTCAAGGTTAGAGCTCTACCACTTGAGCCACGGCACCACTTCTGGCTATTTTTTTTTCTATGTATGTGAGGCAAGCACTTTACCACTAGACCAAACTCCCAGCCAAAACGGAACACGTTTTAAGACTCCATTTTCTAGAATAGCTTTCAATGGAGGAATTGAACATACAGTAGAAGATAATGCATTAATTAGTTCAATCAGCTCAACCACGGGACATCATTACTACAATGTACAAAATTTACCACCAAGTATCAGAGTCTAGATTCTATTGGTTAGGCCTTGAAGGTGTTTCTGTGTCTGGTCTCAGTACTGTGATGTGAGAGATTAGAACAGAAAAAGGACTGAAAAACCATCTTTCCAGCCACACATAGCTTGTATGTTTGCTCTCTGTAGTTCAAAATAATAAATGACTTATTTCATTTCAGAATTTGCAGGTTGGTCTTCCATAAAATTTGAGCCTTATTCTACTGATATTAAAATTCAAATATTTGCTCATCAGACCCCTTGTTAATAGAATCCAGAAAGGTGGTATTGAAAAAGGAAGGGCCTTCTGACATAAACAGGGTTCTCTGAGGAAGTAACCTAAGCTTGCATTATCTACAGATACAGAGATTTGCGCGGCTCTCTAGAAGTATTGTGAAAACAGAGTATAAAAGTCTACCCAAAGAACTTAGGATAGTGCTATAATTCAGGCCAGCTGTCGTGGTCACTGCCACATAATGACAGGTGTGTGTGTGTATGCTGGCACTGGGCTTTTTCACTCAAGGCTGTTATTCTACCAGGGGAGTCACAGCTCGGCTTCCTATTGGTTAATTGGAGATGGGAGTCTCATGGAAGTTTCTGACTTGCCTGGCTTTGAACTGTGGTTCTCAGAGCTCAGCCGCCTGAACAGCTAGGGTGATGGGGCAGACTCACCAGCCGGCAACAGGAATTAATGTTCTGCTGACAACATGTCACAAAAGGCTACGTATTACACTCGTTGACAGTAAGAATCTATTGTCATTCACTTCACCTAAGGGAGAGGTGTTCCTGCTACACAAGCAGACAGTGACAACAAGACAGTGGCAGTAGCTGAAGAGCAGTAGCTCTGGCCCATCTTGAACACCAAATGTAAAAGTCTCCCTAGGCGAGCAGGCAGAACTCTGCCTTTAAGGGGATTTCCCAGGCCTGTGGGGAGAGCCTATGCTGAGCTCAAGCCTGGCCCCATGGATGCCACAGTCCCAAGGCACATCTGCACAAGATTAGGCAGTATTCTTCACACTGCTGGCTTCCTCCACTCTGGGAGCTCTGAACAACCTGAATTCTCCATGTTCTGGTATTTAAAAAAAAGAAAAAGAAAAAGACAAACATTGACTCCTCAAGTGCTGACAGAGAGCTTGCCACGATGCGAACTGGGGGTCAGAGGGGGTTAACTTTTGAGGCTGGTGACTCCAGTCCTTGTCAGTCTGAAGCAGAATGCTGATCGGGGTGACTGAGGCATGCTGAACCAATCGTCCCCTCCTCTGTGAAATGGGACCAAATTATCTCCCTGGAAACCCAAGTCCCCTTGGAAGACAATGCTCGGAACCACAGGATAAACCCAGGGAAAACAAAAGGGTCAACCACTCCCTCTATCTTCCTCGTTAGGCTACCTTTCCTATTATGCGTCCAGAATTATAAATAGATGGTAAGTATAGGGCTGTCAGTCAAGACCACATGTCCTTAAAAGACAAAATGACAGGACAAGGTAGATTTAGAGACTTGGGGTAAATTAATTTTTGTTTTGGTTTTGTTCTGATTTTCAGACTTCAAGTCGGCCATCAGAGCCCAGGAAAACAATATGATTCTTTAATTTTCTCCTTAGAAACTCTGCAGCCTTTAATGTCTTTGTATCCCACAACTTCAGCCCTACCTTGGAATAATTAGGTGTCTTGATAATCAAGTCTGTTTACTCACTTTTGCAGCTCTGATCCTTTAATCTCTCCCGAATATTAGATTTTAATACTATTAAGAGCCACAATTTAACAATTTTATTACTAAATAGAATGGCAGGAGCATACTCAAGGCAATTTGCTAATCAGGAGCATAAAATAACGACTCTGATAATTAAGACTAGTACAAGATCATAAAGTTAAAACGAGGGAGCTGGAAGCACCCAGGGCATAGCCAGCCTCCTCCCATCTACCTGCACAGTGGTGGGCAGAGTTACGAGAGCCTCACATGTGACCTTCCACAGAGGGGCCTGTACCTCTTGCTGTTCTCACTCATCCACACAGACACAATTCTCTATATTCTGAAGACTATCATAAGACAATTGGCAGCTTTCAGCTATAGAGAAATGTTACGTGGATACTGGGTGACTGGATGAAGTCCACATGTAGAATCCACTCCATACAGAGAATAACTAACTCCGCAGGTCCCCATGCGGATTCAGTGGCCCCGGACAGAGCTACTCAGTGGAAGTGTATCCCTAGACTGGTTTATATTGCTGAATTTCCTCCTGGGTAAGAGGAATATATTTCAATCACGAAGTGTGAATATCTGGAAGGACTGCATAGACTGTACTCTTTATCAAATGATAGCCATAAATATTAGCCATGATTATTACTTATGTTTTTAGTGGACTAAAACTATATAAAACTCCATTAGCTTCTGATAGAAAAAAAGTACTTCATATTATGTTAAGTGAATTATGACTGTCTATTAAGGGGACAAATGAGAAAGATATTGTAACCAGCATATTTTATTCATCAAATGTCCAGGATGAATTGACAATATAGTTTAATCCAACACAATTAGTTGCTATTGACTAGTTATTATTCAGCTGCATAAGATATGGACAAACATCATGTCTGATCTGAATTTGAATACCGTATTAATGAATTAGTTTATATATTTTTTTTCTGAAGCATGTTTGTGTTACATTTTGCACATAGAAATTTATATAGTAACATGATCTGGTCAGAATAATTTTGAATATTCATTTGTAGTGGCATAATAAGACAATCTAAATAGAATAGAAGTAAAAAAAATCACTGAAAAACACATCTCTCAGCTTCTAAACACTGCTGACATTTTGTTGACCATTTGTCTAAGCACAGCTATGGGTATATCATCTGAGATAAATAAAATGGTGCATAAACAATTTCAACTATTGATCACGATTCTCAAGTCTTTTCTCTAAACAATGAGTACTTTCTAGTTCATTGATGGCAGTTAAAGCATTTAAATGTCTTTCATTTAGTATTTGTAGGAACTTTGAGAAACATAAATATCCTATTTAAATTCTTACAAAATAAGTAATTTAAAATAACTAAATATGATTGACATCTGAGGAGCAATTTGGGGATGCCTAGATTTGTTTCTTTGAGTTATATATTTTTTGCTATCAAACATTATGAGTCAAGAAAACTAAGCAAATGCCAGATGACATATTTTACACAAATAGAAGTGATAAAGACAAACCTATAACAAGCCACACAATGGGAATAAAACTTGAAAGATACTTTTATCTTCATTCAAACTACCAGTTCCCTTAATGGAAATTAAGTTTATGGGCTTAAAAGAGACAGTAACCATTTTCCCTTTAGATATTAAGAGAATGATATTACCATGTGAGAAATGGAAGATTAGTAAATGCAAATTAATTGGCTTGTTTCTAATGAATAAAAATAAAATTTCACAGACAAAAAATAACGTTTGAATTTATGAGCCTCCTTCTGCAAAGCTAAGAAAAGATTTACAATTGAGCAAAACCTAGATACATAAGGCCATATAGTATGACAGCCATATAGTATGACACTAAATGAAAGTACCTTCAGGATAGAGAAACAAAGGCCATATAGTGAGTAATTGTTGTCCTTAATGTACTATGTTATCTCTCATCTCTTTTGCTGTCCCTTGGCTATCTCATATGGTTACAGTATTTTACCTTGCTATCTGATATATTGTGTATATGCCTATTTGGTTATTTGAAATCAGATAGGGAAGGGGGAAAACAAGATGAGGGATAGGGTGTGGGGGGGAAATGGGGACCAAGACATGAGAAGGGTATCAATGTTTGTGAAGTAATGCACCTTCTATCTGGTGAATATAATGTAACCCTTCTATTCATTACAATAAAATATATATATGGAAAAAAAGGAAAAAGTAAAAGAAAACCCCATAAATTCAAGCCATTTTATGTAGCCTTGTTCATAAAACTGTTTCGGACTAGTCAGTCTTATTCAAAAAGGGAATATTTTAACCTAAAACAAAAGCTCTGTCTAGTAATAAAGAAAGAAAATATATTGTGAGGCATTTGCCCTTGATATAATTTTTTTGAAGCATAGAAAATCACTGTTTGGTTTCGATATAGGAAAACCAGTCAGCTAAAGTCTTTCACAGATATCCCATTGAGTGGGGTTGATGTGTCATGTCACTGGTACAGCCTCGATCTATTCCATGTGGTACAGTCAACTCCACTGCGTCTGCCCATCCACTGACCGACGACTGACTTCAGCAAGGGCCTACATTACTGATGTGTACCCCCATTTCACAGCTTTAGAAGGAAAAGGAGGAGAGCCATTTTCACTCGGGTTGTACACTGGAAAGCACGGAGTGTCGCTATATTAGGTGAAATACGATATATTATGATGGTTAATTTCACTGGCTTGCTTTCTTTGGACTAATTATTATTATTTTTTTTAAAGGCTGGCAATTGGGCAAGAGAAAAATAACATATTACGTTCCTCTCCGTCTGCTCATCTGTGATGGTGGCACTGCTGAGCACTGGTCACAGGCCTGGCATAGCCAGACCCCACTGGGTTAGGGCCTGTCACCCTCACACCAGCCCTGAAATTTCATCTTCTGGTAATAGGTATCAGAATGTTTTTTTTTTTTCTTTTTTAAGTCCATAACAAGAGTGGTGCTATTACCTGGTAAGAACTTAAAACACAATGCCGCTCTGCACAGAGCCCTCTCTCTACTAAAGCTCTCGGTTTCTCTCCCTCCTTTCTCATGACAACACATCTGGCCCCACGCTGCAATGGTGGGATGGGTACTCAGGCTTCCTGGAAGGGAGGAATATGGCTCCCATTGTATTTGCCTTGAGTGGTGAATTTGTATGGTAGAGCAAGTCAATGGTCTCCTGACAAGCGTATCTGGAAAGCACTGGTGATCCACATGAGCTGAGTGAGAGGACAGGAAGGAGGAGGCAGGTATGGGAATGCGCCCTCCGCTAAGGCCCACTGTGCCTGTGGCCCATGGATGCAGACAGCCAGCAAAGGTGAACTGAGATTCAGGAACACAGTGTAGGCTTCGCTGGTCTTGACCAAACTCTCCAAGAAATGCCCACATCCAGACAGCCACGACAAGCTATGCCTAGAATGCATTTAAAATAACCCCAATAAGATACTGCATATAATATGCTTTATTCCATTTGGGCTACAGAGTGTTCTTCTAGTGGTTTTATGAAATCTGGGAGTTCTCATTCCTAAAGATAATGAATTCAATTAAGTAAACGCTTGCTCTCACCGAGACCCCTGAAACATTCTGTCAGAGGCTGGCATGGCTTCGCTTAGAAGGCATGGGTTCCATCAGAAGGGACATCCCAACACAGTCACCATATTTTCCACATTCAGATGCAGAGCCTGTGATCCAAGGCTTAGGTTCAAAGGCTTCCGAAAAAGGGAAAAGGAATTCTACAGAAGTTTAAGAAGATACATAGGGTAAAACCAATTCATTAAGCAATTGGGAAAGGGTCAAATCATTTTTTGCTTAAGGGTTTGGTTATCTGATACAGAAAATAGTGGAGCTTTACAAAAATATACAGTGTTTCCCTGCTCATTTTCTAAATGAATGTATATGAGGCCAGTTTTATACAGAATCACTTCACTTGAACTAATAATTGTGTACTGCATGCCTAGGGGGGGAAAATGTTTGTTTCAGAGGGATACATATACAAATGAATGCAGAAGAAAACATTAAATTGGTTGCTAATTATAATTAATTCATAGATAGAGAGCTGAGGTTCATTTGATTCTGCTAAAGTGCATAAAATAGTTCTCCTAGAGAGACCTACAGTGTAAGCAAATAAATCCTAGATTGTATAAGAACTGTATGTATTTACTGACTAGCTCCGGATACTAAATCCCATTTTTGGAAGGGAAGCCTTTAGAAGCACAGGCCTGTGGAACCGCAAACATCGTGTGATTGTTTGCTTTGAATAATGTACCGTGGGGCCAGCCCAGACATTTCGAACTCTTTAAGAAGAAATAAATAAATGTATCAAAAGGCTTTTGCTTCGCTAGAATTTTAAGAGAACATTCTGGAATGCCTGCTTTGTTATCCAGACATACAGAGACTTGATAAATCCTTACTTTACATTGTGACAGAATAAGAATACTGTTTTTTATACATCAAAAGAATATGGCCTCGGAAAGGGGCCACAGAGATTGGAAGGTGAAAATGGTGACGACTGTCCCCGCCCTCCATAAACACCCTACCGGAGAGTGGAGTCCTCCCCCGGGCTCCCCACAATCCTCTGAGGAGCCCCCCACATCTTCCTCCTATTCATTTCCTAAGGGAGGGCCTCCCACAAGAAGCTGATTGAGGCCAACTGTTAGGACTGTATGCCAACACCCATCCTTGCTCACAGGGGGACAGAAATTCAGGAGGACCCAGAGGAACAGCAGACTTCCAGAGAAGGCCACAAACCTGCCAAGGAACAACAGAATAAGCTGTGTGCCGTGTTCACTTTATAAACCAGCTAAGAATTCACTTTATAAATAATCTAAACTCCCAAACCTTGCCTGGCGCCACGGGCCTCCCATTAATTTTACAGGGAAGACTAAGGAGAGGATGTTTCATACGGAAAGATTAATAAGATCGATACGGCCATCCAGTTCACGTGCAAAAACTTTGGAAACACCTTTGAATTGGCTTTATCAGCACTCGGTTTGAAATGAGCAATTCCCTAATAACCATAATTGATTTCTGTCTCTGGATGAGCGGTAATTCCCAGGGGATTTTTATTTATCAACACATTATGAGTCCATCACTGCTTTGCTTAGAGTTGGCAGAAGAAAAAAAAATTCGAGATGGTTTCTCTTTTAAAAATAATTCCTATTTCTTTCCCCCTCTCCTATCCAAATGTGTTTGTGAGCCCACACAAACATGAGTACATGCACACACACACACACACACACACACACACACACACACACACACACACACACACACACACACACACACACACCCCTCAATACAGACCATCAGAATTGCAAGGGATTTATTCTGAATTGAAAACTACCGAAAATGAGGGTGAAAGAGAGTAGGGAATAGGGTAAGAAAATGTGGAAACAACATGCGTTTGCAATCTTGTGGAAATGAAAGATCCGGTACCCTAAATGTCAGATGGGCATAATTATTTCTTGAAATCTCCTAAAAGTACAGCCATGAAATAAGGGTTAACAACGTTCAAGAAATAATGTACCCACTACCTGATGAATGTAACTGCACCCCCCCTGTCCATCACCCCAACAGTAAAATTAAATTATAAAAAAATCAAGCCATTAGAACATTAAAATAGAAGGTTATATGCTAAATTTTGAAATACAAAGAGGATATATTTTTTCATCGTATCACTGTTGAACAAATGGCAGCAGTAAAAGTTAGGCAGACAAACAGAAAATAATTTCAGATAAAAATTATTCTGAGTATGAAGAGAAGAAACCATACAAGTATTCTTTGTTTCTTCTTCTCCTTTTTTTTGTAAATCAAAAGGAGAAATAAAAACAACCTGGTTGTTTACTGTGTTAGTCTCACCAAAGTGAACCCTTTAAAAAATACATTCTCCATTCAATGTAAATATAACATTTGCAACAAGAAACAGAGCCTGATTACAGTATTAAAAAAATACATTTCCAGAGAAATCATTATATTAAGCAACAAACAAATGCATCCCTCCCTTTTGCTACCCTCCCTCTAATTAATTAACAGATTGGCACAGTCTAAGAACTAAATTTATTTTCAATTAAAATAAGAAGCCCATATGTCACGATAATTTTTTGTTACTATTTCTAATGCGCAAAACAAAGGTTTGCTTTTAGCATTGAACATAGTAATCACAACAAATCCTTTAATTTTCAATAACTGTGAGGATACTTCAAGAACCCTTCTCCAAGCAAGGTGTTACCTCAATGGTTAATCCTATTAAGAACTGAGACATGCTAGACAAGTAAATCCGCCCGGAGTTTAAGGAATCAAAGGCTTACAGCACACTCCGAAGGCAACGACTCCTGTAAAGGGCTCTATTCTACGAGGAACAAAAGAATACCACTTGTGTACTTAAATATCATCTGCTTTTCCTTCCAACATACTCCATTTTTAAGTAAAAATATGTGATTTAAATGTATTTAGAGTTGAGCTTTTGGCACGGCTCTCGTTTCTGAGGAGAAGAGCCATCTGCGGGCCCCATGACTCTCCCATAATGATGCCCTCACAAGCTGCTTCCCCTTTCTCCACAGTGTACCCTTTTCCACGTTCACATGCAGCTCCCATCCATTTCTGAATAACAAACCCAGCTGTGCAAGTGGGTCAAAAGGGGACCAGGAGAATGCCTGCAGGCGAGACAGCGAGAGGTGTCACTGAAGGACTCTGGGGCCCTGGAAGGTACCCCTCTGTCCCCCTCCTGCCCTGGCTGGCCCTCCACCCACTTCTGTTGAGCTGTGTGGTTCTTCAGAACTACAGAGGAGACGTCTCCCCCTCCACAGGTCAGGACTGTACAGGAGCTTGGGCCAAGCGCCTCCTGGCCTGCCACCAGCCCGTGACACCTGCTGGGTGACAAACAGAGGTCTCCTCAATACAGACTCCCACCTCTGCTCTCCCGATGGTGCCAGCTGTCCTGGGTTCACACTCAAACACACCCGTTGCCATGAAGTCACTGGGCCCTGCTGGCATTTCATCGTGGGGGAAAGGTTGAGTTCGAACCTAAAAATCCTAACTAAGCAAATCTCTCAGTGGATGAACATACTACTGATAAAGCATGCCGAGCTTTCCAGCTACCCGGAGAACTAATTGCGCTGCCAGATGAGAAGGGACACACACACACACACACACACACACACACACACTCACATGGACACACACACGGACACACACACACACACACACACACACACACACACACAGAAAGTCTCTACACACTTCAAAAGGGAAAAAAATCTATGCCATTCTGAATTTGGTTTCTGAATTGCGAATTTGAACAATGAAACGTAAGAATTTTACCCCCAAATAATGTTGGTTGGGGTATACATAAATATCACTGACTGAAAGGGGAAGTTATTAAATAAACACTCAAGTCAAGAAAGCCATGAACAGAGAAAACCTCACGTGTTCTCCTTTCCAGCCTTCTAGGGATCCAGTGATAATAATAATAATAATAATAATAATAATAATAATGATAATAACTGCTTTGCTGACAAGATTTGAATAGGAAACGCAAAAGCCATCCGACGCTCAGGTTCTGTTCCAGAGCTGAGGAAAGATCTATGTGGGTAAAGCTCAGGAATGTTAATGCTTTGGGAACCCATCTTTAAATTTGGATTTGGTAATTCTGGAAACCATGCTCGTAATTTAACAGCTTGGCTTTGAGGCACTTCTTCCTTTCTGGGATTAATTCCACCCTGGACATGTTTCTAGTGGGTTGACGCTAAGCCTGGGACAGGGCCTTTGGGACTAGCAGCCAATCAACAAGAATTGGGTATGACTCTGGAGAGTCAACTTGTGCCTTTAAGGATAGGCCAAGAGATGCCTAATTTCCAGGACAAAAATTGTTAGGGACAAAAGGAATGAAAATGACTTAAAATAAACTTACTATCTAGATCTAGCTAGAAAATATATCTAACTCGTGTTTAGAGGAGTACCATCTGAATTACCCTGTTGTGAAGATATTGCAAAACAAAATTAATAAATAAAATAAAAAAAACATTTGAAACACCTCTAGCCAACTTTCATAGGATTTTACAATCCTTCAATTCCTTTTACAACCATGCGTGTTTGTTCACTGTATCTTCTTGAAAGTCAGTGAATTGGTTATGTAAAATCCAATCTGCTTTTTGTTTTTTTGGATTTTTTTTGTTTTCTTTTTTTTTTTTTTGCCAGTCCTGGGTTTGAACTCAGGGCCTGAGCACTGTCCTTGGACTTTCTCAAGGTCAGAGCTCTACCACTTGAGCCTCAGCACCATTTCCAGCTTTTTTCTATGTATGTGGTACTGAGGAATCGAACCCGGGTCTTTATGCATGCCAGGCAAGCACTCTACCACTAGGCCAAACTCCCAGTCTGCTTTTTTTTTATGTTTCTTTTTTGGATCATCTACTTACCTAGCTTTTACCTGTATTACTTTTCTAATCTATGTTTATATATTCATTATACTTTGCTCTTGAGGGCATTCCTTGTGAAAATTCATCTCTGCCTAAAACCAACAAATCCGCTCACCTTCAACTAACTACAATTTCTAAATTGTTCCCTTTACTTCAGAACAGCAAATCTTCTTCAATCCATACGTACAATACTGAAGTATGTCAATAGGAAACAAGTATCTCCTCAAGGACACACTGCTGGAGAAATTTCAATGTCAAGGTCAAGTTACTAGAAGAGTAACCCAAACGGTCAACACATAGAATGGGAAGAATTAAACGTTGAAATCACTGCTTGAAGACTGTTGTTAACCATGGCAAACATTAAGTCAGGTTTAAAAACACCGAGCAGTATCCAGCCCCTTGTATTTATTTAGGATTTGGTCCAGCAGCTTAGGCTGGCCCTGCAATTTGCCAGGACCTGCTAATGGAAAGTGAACTGAGATGCTATTGACAGTTTCATGACAAGCTCTTCTTTCCTCCATTGTCCAGTCTTCTTAGCTGCTCATTGCCCTGACTGCTAAGCCAAGGAGATAATGATATACTTACTCTGCTCCTACACCTGCCTGGAACACATTTTTTGCTTCAGGGTTCCTTTTAATTGAAACACATTCTGTGTGTTACTGGTTTGGGGGGGGGCGGTGGCAAAAGTAAACACACTTAACTAAAGAATGGGGTTTGTATTTGCTTCCCCAATAGGATGTGTGTTAAAAAAAAAAGTCACCTGCTTCTGGAATCCTGTTGAAAGGATCCAATTGAGACAGTATTTTTTTCACTCCTTTCACTTTTATTATAGTTTCTCACCTTGATACAGCTGACAATCAGACATCTTGCAGGAGGGAAAAAATATTCAAGACATCCTGACAATTTCTGCATGTCCCAAACCCATCTAGAAAAGAATGTTTGGCCTTCCTTTTCATATAGAGCTCCTTGAAAATTCTTTTACTATTAAAAAAATAAGGTTTAGTGGCCTAGTAATAGAAGGCTTGCCTAGCATGCACAGAGACCCGGGTTTGATTCCTCGGTACCACATACATAGAAAAACCTGGAAGTGGTGCTGTGGCTGAAGTAGTAGAGCTCTAGCCTTGAGAAAACCCAAGGACAATGCTCAGGCCCTGAGCTCAAGCCAGGACTGGCAAAAAAAAAAGAAAAAAGAGAGAAAGAAAGAAAACTGGACTTAGATTCTAAGACTCAACATAAAAAAAACTCATATAACATCAATAATTTTAATCCTGATTCTTTATTGTCCTGATAATATGTATGCATATTAGCTTAATAAAATATATTGTAGTGAATTTCATGCATTTGTTGGATATGACTACTATTAAAATTAAGTATATATGTTGTTAATATTTTTATTTCTTTTAGGCATTATAATGCTACATGAAATTGTTTCCCTTTTCTGCTGATATGCTTATTAGCAAAAATTGTTCAAAGGGATTGTGATATTTACATGGCTAATTTACCTCATCAATATTACTTTTATAGCTCTCCTATTTTCCTTTCTAGCAGTGTTCAGTGATTTCCACTGTGCTATTTTGATACATAAATACACAACACAACTCATCATAGTCACCCATCCCACTACATGAAATAAATTTTCCATTGTACATCACTGATTTACACCGATTCTGAGGTAAACAAAGTAATTTTTTTTTAAAAAGAAAGAAACACTAGTCACAAAACCATAACCAAAACAATACGTAACAAAAATTGTAGCAGGGAAAATGTTGGCAAAGACAAATCCACTTCTTAAAGTGTTGGTTAAATATATTTTTGTATAGAAACATATTTTTAATTTACAGAAGCAGGAATATATACATATATATATATGTATATATATGTACGACTCACTCTTCAGTCCATCAGTTAACTGTCCTTTACCAGGTTTAGTTGGCTATCAACTACCATATGGTGGCAGTGGTCAACGTAACTCTGAATTCCCTCATAGCAAGGCACCTTTATGCCCAGGTCTACACCGAGAAGTTCATTCTCTCCACCCAGACTGCAGCAGAAATACTTAGCAAAGAAACTGTGGCTGCCATTAGTCTTGCGATGGTATAAAAATGGGTGGATGGTTGCATGTGAACCAACCCTAGTTTAAATCGGAGGTCCCGAAATCACGTTAAGAGTGACTTACACTACTAAAATTCCCCTTCTTATTTTGTCGGAATGAGGCTCATACTTTTGTGTCCCTAGTGTGTTTTAACAATGGTGAAGATACGTTGGTCTTGCCTCTTCTGAGTCAGGTGCCATGATATGATTATTTCAGTGGAAGTTTCCACCTGATGTCCCCAAACTTCCATTCACGACCCCCGTCGCATCGCCCGTGCTGGGCAAAGGAATTACCTCACCAGTCTAAGCGTTAAACCATGAAGTCTACACCCCTTAACAGTGGTAGTTCAGATACAGATGGCTCTTTCTCTGGAATAACAGCTGTCCAGCCACCTCAGTCTATAAAGTCAGACAACCTGGAGAACTTTCCAAGCATGGGAAGTATCTAATGATATTTAAATTATTGATATATTTGACTGATCAGGTATTCTGTTAAAGTGTCATCCACAGATTGGCATTTGGCATGGACTATGAGTTGATTTATCTATACCAGGTCTATACCAGGTATGTGGCCTTATGGCTATTCTGCACAGTCCCGTTTGCTAATTCTCCATGTTTCTGTAAGTCATCCAAACATGTGCACATACACACACACACACACACACACACACACACACACACAAGGTGCACCTCTCACAGGGAAGCCAAATTATTATCATCACCTTATCTTCATTGACTCTAATAATCTTCCTTGACCTGTCACTCTAAAAAAAATCTTGCAGTGGCTGGGAAGTTCTACACAATTCTGTGAAAACAGCTGTTTCTCTTGTGTGGGGATAGGAAGACTTTGCCACGTGACTCCGTGCTTCCTGCTCTGCTATGTAAAAGGCTGAGAGGTGACTTCTCCCTCAGCGCCGGCAATGCCAGTGAATCTGGAATAGAAAACCACTTCCCGGAGCAGGACCCTCGGGCAGGGAAATCTGAAGGTTATCTCAAGAGCGGCTGGAGACCTAGTATGGATGAAGACTCCCAGAACTCAGGCACATAGGTTAGAAGCCCTCAGACTTGGGTGTTTTGCCAATTCCAGACAAAGGGAAGCCATTCTGTGGTACAGCTGAGCAATCAGTTGAACATAAGCAGACTAAGGGTCAGGAGCATCTACCCAGGCCCTACTCCGTGTGTGGTTTACAGCCCCAGCTCAGCTCCCTGCTCCAGCCTTAGGAAGAGAACTCCCCTCTTCTCTCCCACCCCACCCTGGTCTCCATCATCCAACCCTAGAACAGAACTGCTGGAAGGAGGCCTGAGGGGCAGGGGCAGTCAAGGCAGGTAAAAGCCACTGAACGTGGAGCACTGGACAGGGCTGTTTAGACAAGCAGTGGTCTTCACTGGGCGAGGAGGGGAACGGACCCCACTGGGGCCCTCAAGATCTCATGAAAGACCAGTCCATTGAGAGGGACGAGGGGTGCAACGTTGATTTAAACACACACACACACACACACACACACACACACACACACACACACACACAACCACACTTCCAGGACATTCAGAAGAAACAATTTGCTTGGAAAAACACGGTCCTGGTACATAGGTCTTGGCCACGTAAAGTTTATACAATGTGTAATGATCTCTGTAGCATCCCCAGAGCTGCCATTGTGATGGGATGGGTATTTCCGTGCCTGGTATTCTAGTCACCTCCTATATTAAATCAACTTAAGTGAATTATGAGAGCGCATCCTCTCTAACAGAAATGAAATACAATTTAAGTAATTCATCAGTGTTCCGGGCTGTCTTTGAAAAGCAACATTCTCCATGTGCTGTATACAAACCCCACCGCTCGTTCCAAGGATCGTTTAAGAATAAAGCTCTGCCCAAATCCTCTGCCCACAGAACAATGTTAAATTCCACCTGTGCTTCCAGCATAATTAAGTACCCATAACACCATAAAACTTTTATTAAATTACGGTGTTGGGAATGAAATGTAAATTTGTCTTCCAATATGATGTTGGCATTTCAACCTTCTTTTTTTTTTATTCAGCCTGAATATCATTAATAGGAAAAGTTCAGGGAATGAGTAAAGCTGAAGTATTGAGTAGAATGCAAAGTGACACAAAATTACAAATGTTAGTGCTATAATATTTCAAAGGTATTCTCAATCTCTCTTAATCTATCTACTTTACAAAGAGACAGTCTTGATAGAGTGTATGATTGTCAAAGGAATAGTATGATTGGGTTAAAAGAACAAAATATCATCTTTAAATGAGCTTTCCATTTTATCATTCCAGAAGGAAGGTATAAATGGCTTTTCCTTGTCAGTTTGTTTAAACCACAAAATATAAACTACAGTTTCTAAGTATGACAAGTCCAAATCAACTACTCAAACTCAAAAAGCACACAAAGAAAGCAAGCCTCCAGTGGCTCACACCTAGAATCCTGGCTACTCAGGAAGCTGAGATTGAAGGGCGGCTGGTTGAAGCCAGCCAAGCAGGAAAATCCAGGAGACTTTTTAACCACCCACCAAGGAGTCTGATGTAGAGGTGTGGCACAAGTGATGAAGTGTCAGTCTTGAGTGAATAAGGCTATAAAGGACACAGCCTAGACCCTGAGTTCAAGCTCTAATATGAGCAGGCCTGCTTGCATGCACACACACACACACACACACATACACACACACACACACACACACACACACGACCACAAAGAACACATGAAGATGAAGCCCCACAAAGAGAATATGCATTTCTCTTAATGTAAAGGGAATAGAGAGTTTTATTTATGCTTTCAGTGAATGGGGGGTAATATTAATTATGGTTCATGTATGATGTGCCAGGATCTACCTAATGTGAATGACAAAGGATATTTATTATTATTAATAATTATAATTATTATTATTATTCAGCATATCATACTTGAGTAGAGAGGCCGATCTTGACAAGAAAAGAACAAGAGCAGAATTCCTTTCAGAAAACAGTCCTGGCATCAATGTAAGAAGCTGCTCGAAGCATCGTCTTTCCAGGGACAATATCTGTCCGGGGTCTACCTCAGACAAAGGGAGTTCTCTCAGTTTCCTGCCAAGTCTTGGAGGATCTGCCCCAGGGACATAACAGAGCTTTCCTTTGTCCACTCTGCCCCCCTGAGAGGGAGAGGCCCCATGTAGCCATACACACAGCACGCAGCACACAGCTCCAGCTCTTGTCCCAATACCCAAGGTATTTGGGGAGATTTTTGTTGTTGTTTCTATTCTTTTCCCCCATCCACCATTTGCTCTAAATGTGTGTGTGTTTTTTTTTAATCAGCCTCCAGAAAATCACACCTTAAGGAAAAAAAAAAGTTTTTAACTTGGCTGGCTCTCCTTTTAGGAAAGTTGAGTTTTCCTAGAAAGTTAGCATTCCCTGTCAGAGAAGAAATAAAAATAAATGTGATATAGGCAAAGATGACATTTGAATCCAAACAAAAGTTTGCCTTTTGCTGTTTTTTTTTAAATCTTTTCCTTTTCCCTCTGATTATACAAGAGACGTGCTAAGAGAAACAGCTCCAGTTTAGCTTCCCTAAGCCCTTCAAGGTAAGCCACCCATGTACTTTCTCCTACGAAGGCTGAATTACTAACTCTGGTGGATAAGAGCAAATAGACCACGTGAATGCGGCATCAGCGAGTAGAAAAGAAATGGCAGAAGGGGGACCACAGGCAACGTGCCAGCGGCTTAGTTCTGAAGGAGTCAAGGAGGTTTTAGCCAACGGAAGGGTGAAGTACGTCTCCTGAGCTGAAACCACCCACCATGGTACCCCGAGCTCAGGGGCAGCGTGGGCACACGCCCTGGCTCACCTCTGTGCACTGGGCACACAGGCAGGGGAGGGAGGAGGAGGGGGGCTTCCAGAATGCAACTCTCCGGACAGAACGCAAGAAGTGAGATGAGAGACTTGAACTGGGAACGGCAGCTCCTCCAGCCTGGGTCCTTCCCTGACCTTAACAGCCCAGGTGTCCAGCGCCCCTCACCCTCCAGCTCGCCCTTGCCCATCCTTCTGGCTCACGTCTCAGTGATGACCACCCATGGCCCTTTCTTAACGAGCACGGGCGGCGCCACCCCAGATCTGTCCTTGTCACTTGGCTCTGTGATGGGGAGACAGGCGGCAAACAGACAAGGCAGAGGGATCTACCTGGCTCTGAACTTTCCTCCTTGGCCTACAAGGAGAGCCCCAGTGAGGATCTCACAGGCCACCAGCCCCCCCCTTCCCTGAAAACCTCCCCAGCCAGGAAGAGGGGGCCACAAGCACCATCACGTCCACAGGGCCTCTGCCATTCTGCATCCCTGACTCTTCTGAAGAAGGCTCTGGGCTCCTGTTATCACCGGAGGCTTCCTCCTTGCTCAAGGAAGCATCCTGGACTCACCCGGGGCCTGCCCAACCCTCCCAGCCCCACTCCCCAGGGCCTCTGCTCCTTCCTGCAGGATTTCCCAGCTCACGTGGACACAAGGCCCAGATTCAGTGGTCCTATGACTCCATAGGAGACCTTCAGAAGACACAGCACAAAGTCTGCCCTCACTAGCAGTTCAAGGCCCAGTGCCTGCTCAATGCCAAAGACGGGGCCTCTGGGCTCATCAAGTACCAGTCCCCATGCATTCCACCCTCCACCTGGCCTTCTGTCCAGAGACTTTCTGCACATTCTGCGCTCTCCCTACCGTCCTCACCCCTTAGCCCGAGTCACTGGACAACTTTGGGTTTCTTTGGTTATATTATTCTGACAAAATAATAGGGAAATGATCAGACCCTACAGGCTTACCTAACCACAGCATCTGGCGTTGGGGAGAAACCGGCAAAGAAATCTTTTAGATTTTAGTTAAGTGACTGAAAGGGAATCAACTTATTGGCTGAAAATCAAACCTGTCACTAAAACACTCCCAATATCGAAATCCGAATCTGAACAGACGTGGTGGAATGCAGGGTGATTATCACAGCGACCTAAACATGCAGGATGCAGTCACAGCTACCAGGAGCCATTTCCATTACAACGAGTTCTGGGGCTGGGAAAGCATTTCCCCCTCCTGTTTCCTATGAAACACAAACCTCATCTAAAGATTTTCACTTTAAACTTGTTAAAGCAAATTTGGTTTGATGTATACACAGTTCTTCCAAAAGTGGCTTTGTGTCAAATAAACTCTGCCAGACAAGGCTCCCAGTTAGCAAAGCACAAATGTATACTATTTGTAATGAAAAATAGTTATCAGGAAATACAGGTCCCTCGCTGCCCTAGCTATGGAAAAGTCAAGACATTTTTACGCAAGAGGAAATGATGGAAACATCCAAATTCTCCACAAATCACTTACTGAAGCCCAGCGGCGGGAAGACATGAGATGGTGTGTCATTTGCAGAGAGCCCGGAGGGCACTGACCTGCCTTTGATTTGGATACCCAATCACAGAGCCTCGTGTATGAGAACTGCTCTGTGGTTAAGCACAATTTACTCTACATACGCTTACATCGGGAGGGTCACATGATAGCCCCATAGCTTAAAAGACTGGAATAACCATTCATTTACCTTGTCACCATAGGTACTTACAGTGTAATTACAAGGTCAACAGTTACGATGTAATTATGCAGTCTCAACATTGTGCCTCTTCAACAATACACAAAAAAGTACACTCTTTTCCTAGCACCTGCTCAGCACCCTACCTGTTCACCATCCCCACTTGCAAAGTTTCAAGAGTTGTGATGCTGTCTGCAAAGGAAAACAAATCAGAGCATCTTTAGTGGAGCAGGGGCAACCTCAGGATACGCAAGCAGCATCTCCAGTTTGACACTTTCATTGTCCTTGATATTTTCTGGGAAATTTTATGATAGCAGTACATTTTCTTAGAAAGTAACCCACGCAGTTAGGCATTTGGGTTATCAGCCATCATTTTTTCTGATAGACACTCATTGTATAGAGCAGTGAGATCAGGCACCTCCTTCCTGAAGAGGTAGTGTAACCGACATGATCAGAACTAAGTGTTATCACATGCTGAAAGATTCAGTCTTCCGTAGACCAACTCCAGGCTCATCTCTGTGGCTCTGCTGAATGCGGCGACACGCTGAACTTGCTGATTGGTTGGCTGTATCTGGGCTGGGACTAAACCTCTCCCTATTAGCTCCCAGGGCAGAGTGACTCTAAAATCACAACTTTCTCTGAAGTCTTACTACAAGTCCTCAAATTCTCTGCCCCCCACTTTCTTTGGAGAGGCAGAAGGACACTGCTTTGGTAACCAATATTTGAGCAGCTCATTTCCTATTTATTATGGGTTCCAATCATACAGAGAAGACTAAGGAATCTTTAATTACTTTAGCTCATAAGAATGGGCTGGGACTAGACCTTCCATCAGTGTTATGGTTCCCCTGGATGGAGAAGCACTAAATGTGAAGCTGTTTTAAGACCATAATTACTTGGTAAACCACGGAACCATAGCCAAATCATTATTCGTGAGTACAATTAAATTCATCCAGACTGAATATACATATATATATACATACATATATACATATTTAATAGGTATACCATATACTAATAGGTATAGAGTTATCATTCACTTGTTCTCTCTGTGGAAAAGTCAGCAGGCAAGAACAATGGTAAAACCCTACTGCCCCTTCCATATGTTTTACAAAGAAAAAATGCAAGCCAGGTACCTCTAATACGTGATGAGTCTTTCATCTTTCTCTCTCCAGTAATGAAGCTGAGATAAATAAATTTATATTGGTGTGTGGGTGTGTGTATCCTTTAAAAGAGGCCCTCGTTTTGAAATTGTGATACTGTAGTTCTCTGAAGAGCAAAAGTCTGGCAATCCTACACAGGGACAGCCATGATATAAGGAGTTTACACATTTCCTTAAGGACTCACAGTGGTGGTAGCCCCTGGCAGGCCAAGGAAAGTCTACATCGAAACACGGGGAAAGAGCCCCTCTGCACAGGATCTCAGGATCATGGGTGGGGAAGGCTCAGGAAGAAATGCAAGCCACGCTCTTAGGTCCTGAGCAAACCCCACAGCTCACTGAAGTCATTTCAGCAGTGATGGGACCATTCTGTGCTCATCCTTTATTTACTTTCAGAAAGTTTTCTCGTTCCCATATTTCTAAGGGTAACGTGGACCTGGGCTCTGTGACGCTCATATTAGGAAAGGAAAAGCTACGGAGAGAATGGCTGGGAAGAATTCTATGCAATTGCAAGGAATTAGCCCAACAAGACCTTATGGAGACAATTCCTGCATGGGAGGGGAAATGATGCAGGGAAGAGGTTGATCTGAAAGCATTGTGCACAAAGATGGGAATATCACAATGACGTGACTTTATACAACGAACATAGGCTAACATAGACGGGCAAGCATTGAAAACAATAAACCACCCAGGAGACTGTCATAGAGAGGAAATATGAGAGAACCATACTGACGAATATCTGAATGGAACATCTAAACTATGGTATGTGCTTTTACAACGAAAAAGCAAAATGAGTCAGCACAGAGCAGCCTGAAGAGAAAAGCTGGCAGAAAGCCCAGGCTGCGGGGAGGGGTGTATGTGGGGAGAAGGTCAAAGGTAGCATTAACTTTATAAATGGTTTTTTCAGTAATATTTACAAGAAAAAAAATCCCAATTCAGTATAATAGGTATACTACAAAATATTAAAAAAAAGTACAAAGATTTTTTAAAGTGTGTCACCACTGAGTTAGAATAAAGTGTTCTACGATGGTGAGAAGACTGACACATATTCAGTTTGTTGGAAATCAAACCCCACACTAGAGTAGAGGACTTTCCTTCCTTCTGCTTGGTATAGAGGCACATGGAAAAAAACTACATGGAGATAGGCACCGTGACCTTGTAGTTTGTGGAAGTAAAAAAAAAATGTGTGTTATTAGCAGTGGACTGACCCAGAGGCTCTGACCAATAAATGATTCACACCATAGTTATGCCACACTTGGAGTAGGCGTGCACTGAAACCACCGCTCGTGCTCCTTTTTTTTTCCTTGTAATTTTCAATAAGTAAGAAGCACTGTACCTTTAAGTTTTAAATATAAAAAATGACACTGATTAACCTTTAAAATGGTGCCATTTAATCAAAGCAAGAAGATCTTTAATGGGTTTTAAATGGACTAATAAATCACAAGCTTTTTTTTCTTCCAACATGAAAACAAACGAAATATTTGGGGGAGAGAGGGGGGAAAAAAAGGCCATTTTATCCCAGAGAGGGTTGATTGAAGGAAGTGGCGGGCCCATCCCAGGTTCCTCTTGTGACAAGGGTTTGGGAAGTGACCACTCTCCTTCTGCCACTGTGAGTTCTGAATTTCTTTGCTTTTTGCTTTCAGTACTGAGAAGCGAGCCTGTAAGTGGCTGGTTTCAGGAAGTCTGACACATCTCAAGAGGGAGACTACGGCCCAGAGTAAAAAAACATCATGGAGACACGATTGATGGTTCTCTGCAGGAGGAAGTGATCAGAGAAAATGAGTAGGTCTTAACTACTTCCAGCCATTCCCCCTGTCATTACTTATTCTCCTCCGGCACAAATGAAGTAGACTACCCTCAATCTCAGAAAGCCCAGAGCTCAGCGTTTGGCCAAGTAACTCCCTGCTCTAAGGCCTGCACGTGCATGGCTCTGGGGACCTCTCAGGAGCACAGTACCGCCTGCTCAGTGAGCCTGTGCGTGGCTTAGGGCTCTTTAGTGCCAGTGAATGAATTGGATTTAAAAGCAAAAGCTCGATGGTACGTTTGCTGCGCTTTCTCTTTGAACCACGTCCTGATTTAGGTGCAGGACTCTCAGTGAGATGTCATTCATGGTAAATGGATTTTGATTGGTGGAGGAGGGTGCTGAAGTGAGGTTAAAAGGAGGAGATAAAAGGAATGGGCAGAATCTTTGCCGATAGAAGGGAATATCTGAAACCCTTGGATGGGAATAAAAGAGCTCTCGGTGCAACCTATAGGGAGAGACTCTGATTCATTGTGTTCACAATGTGTTTACTTGGTATTATACAGATCTTTTTATTTATTTTTTTATGGCTGTACTGACAATTTGATCTCAGAGGTTTAACACTTGCTGGCTTGCGAGGCCTTCTTCAGTCCTTCTTTTCCCTTGTCATCTTTGTGTACGAATGTGTACATGTATGTGTGTGTCTGTGTTTTGGGGCTTAAACTCCCCGAGCTTTTCCACTCAAGGCTAGTGCACTCCCGTTCCAGCCACAGTACCACTTTTGGCCTTTTCAGAGTACTTTATTGGTGATAAGTCTCGTGGTCTCAGCCTCCTGAATAGCCAGGATTTCCCAGTGTGAGCCACGGGAGCCTGGCTTATTCGTTATCTATAGGATTGGGTCCTGCTTCTGACCTGGGTGTCCCTGAACCGAGGGCCACCTGCGTGGAGGTTTCCCGCTGAAGCTGGATCACAGCACACACCAGCATAGCTCACTGTGGACATGGCGGCTCCCTGATCGCCTGTGTTTCGTCTGGTACTGGGTTTCCCTGCTCTCAGCTTCCCTTGCAGCGTGGTATGTATGACCGGCCTGCAGCTTTACACAAAGCCATAGGTTGAGCTGGAGGTCTCGCTAACTTTTCTACCCGGGCTTATCTCAGACCACACTGTCTTCCTGTCCTCAATGTCCCAAGTAGCTGAAACATGGAGAATGAGCTGTGAAACCCTGGCTTCTGTCAGGAGACTAGGCAGGCACTAAGCTCACTGAATCCAAGCACCCCACTTACGTTTGGAAGAAGGAGTCACCATCTTGCAGATGATGAGACCGAAGACCAGGGAAATCATGAAATCCCAGATGACTCAGGAAGCAAATGGGCATGAATTTCATAGGACAGCATTGGTGCCATTCACAAAGTTCCATATCCACCCCACCCTCTGTGCTGTCTTAGAGGGCTAAGGACTTGAGTTCAGATCTCACTACTGCAGGACCCAGAGCCATGTCTCAAGTCAAAAAGTCATGACAAATTCTTTCAAAGAACCCAAAGTTTTTATATGGTTGCATTTTTTTCATTTTTATCTCTAAAACACACAAAAACTCCCCATAAAACTGTCTTGGAAAGTAGTCATTTGGTTAGGAAAAATACCCCTTTATAGACACATCAAAGGCAGGCCTCTACCTCTTTCCACACATTTTCCAGTCAAGTACACAGTCGTATTATTATTTACGGTTCTACGTCTCTTCCCCAAAATATCAAAGCTGCCATCGAGTCCACAGATCCTGAATATTTATTTACCTTTCAAGTCAATGTAGTTCACTGAAGAGCACAGCTCAGTCAGGCTGACGATTAAATATTATGCGTCCTGTAGCAGACAGAGGCACAGGGCTGTGGTCAGTCCCCAGGGCTGTAAATGCCAGCGTCCTGGATAAGTATGCAGTGGGAGGAGGGGAAGAGGAAATCTGGCTGAAATAATGCTGCAGTGAGCATTATTGGGGGTGTTAACAAGGAAACATGTCTGAAGTTGTGGATTCCATCCAAAGGAACAGAGCCATCCCTCTCTGTGATGAATGTCCGTGTGAAGAACATTAAAGAAAGTAAGAATGATTTGTATCTTCGTGTAATGGGCTACCCTTTCTTTGATCTCTCATTCCTTTTGATCAATGAAATGAACAGGCAATAAATTTCAAACCAATCAAAAGGAATTCTTCTTTACTCAGAGCCTTCGTCAGCCGGTGGGGGAATCGCCTTGTGCCTTCCCCGCTTGGAGGTCAGAGAGACAAATGCTAAGGCGGGTGTTAAAAACGGATCAGATAATTTTATGACCATTAATAAGGTCTGCTGTGAGCAGGCACACGTGCAGCTCAGGGAGATCCAGCCCTTCTTCTGGTCCCAGACTAATTACCTTCTGGGGTCAGGAAGACACCACGGGGCCAGCCCACAGGGTGGGTCAAAGGCATACTATGCTTCTAATGCAGTGAAGTTCGAGGTCAGCTGACCACCATCAGAGGCTCTAACACCTGAGGAGATTACATGCCTTCCTCCTTCATTTGTAAGGTTAAGAAATCCATGAGGTCTCTACACGCAAGGGCTGACATTAAAACGCATGGGTTAATCCTAAATTTGCTTCATTACAAAATTAGAACCATTATCCAGAAAGAATTGTCCTCATTACACGACTTACCGAAATGGTAACTGCTCCATGTAACACCTTCATGGCAATAAAGTTATTTCTTCCAAAGCTGAATTATTCAGTACATCGTGCGTATCCCTGCCTTTGGGGACTGGACACTTAGTAGTCGGGGGACAGGGGATCCATTCAGCCCATGCACACTTCCCCAGCTTGAGTCCTAGCTAGAAGAACCTGCGATCTGCTCCCCTGGTCTTTGGTGGTGGTGGTGGATTCTGGAGAAAGCTTCGATTAGGAGGGGCTGAATAATTCATGGCATGAAGATATTCCCCGGGAGTTATGCCTCCCCTCTAATGAGACACGGGTCTGTGATAATGCTAATAATTAGTGTTGGACAGATGTAAATGGCACTTCCAAGGGATACATTCAGTGAAGTCTCTGGTCCCAGCCTCAGGACCACTGGCTGAGGAAACTCAAAATGTCTGCATGGTCTTTCTCCTGTACCGTGCCATCAAGGTGTGTATTCTTACTTCCTTTCCCTCAAGTACCTAGTGTGTCGGGAGGGGAAAAAAATCCCATAATGTCATTTTTTCCAGAGTGTAACAACCTAAGGGGTAGTGCAAACTGACCACCGTGTGGCTAAATCATTCCACCCACAGCTTTGAACAGCAGGAAACCATGTCTCTCCTAATGGACTTATAATAAACACACACCATTTACTTTCATAAAGCTGCAGGGGGAGAGCTCAGGTTGGTTGTGGTATGAGGAAATTCATGATCGTCAATAATTTATCTTATAGATTCAGTGCAGCTCAATGTATTTATATGCCTCTTACCATAGCAAAGCAAGATTAATAACTCTGGGTTGGAGTAATGTTACTCTGACAATGTTTAGCATTATTAAAATACACCGTATAGGAAAAAGCATTTCCCCTTTCAGGGTAGTTCATTGAGATTTCTACCGAGGGAAGAGTTGGTGGAATAGAAGAGTTTTCCAGAGCTAGATTCATACTCAAAGACATGAGGCTCAAGTAGACACAAACTAGCAAATAGATTCCTCAGGTATCCACAATCTGTTTTTTTCCCCAGGAAATCTGGCTCACTTCTGTGTTTTGCCAAGTCTTTTATTGGCTTCTGTGTTCCTGACCTTAATCTCATAGTTAACTGAGATTTAAAACTTCATTTTATGCTATAGTATTCAAGAGCATGGCCCTTCCCTGGAGATTTCACTGTTCCCCTCTGGAAACCCATTTATAGCTTGGGTAAATAGCTAGTTAGCATCAATACCAAGATCTCCATCCAGGTCTCTCTCCTCAATTGCTTTTGAACCTTGGTTTTCACAGGAGGGGGAAAAGGCTGAGATTTCATATAAATCAAGGGTGATTGTTACTTAAAACTCTAAGAATTCTTGAGATTACCCAGATAGTCTGAAAGAATGGGACACGATGAAGACAAAATAGTTGACAGTAGTGCTTGGAAAGCATTTGGTGTTAAGTAGAACAAAACAATAGAATATCAGCTAGACAGATGTGTAAGAGGAAAGGTTTTCTTCTTTTCATATAGTAAAAACAACAATGCATTTGGGAACACAGATGGGTGAATTAATGTTACAGAGCCTATTTCTGCTGCTGGAGCAAAGGGTGCGTATTGAAGCTGACAGAAAACTCTTATTATAAATACAAGAAGAAGACTGCTAACATCTGCACTACACAACCCAAATGTGGCTGTGCCCTCAGACAGGACTCCCCTGCATCTGGATGTGGGAGAGCCTTTGCTGGGGCAGGAACCAGTTATGCTTTTGTTTGGTGCTGTTACTCATTTGTGATAATAATAATAATAATAATAATAATAATAATAATAATAATAAAAATCTACTCCTTGGAACAGAAAATTCAGGACCTGCAGTTATTTGGGCTATGGAAGTACTTTGGAAAAGTACAAAATGAATCTTTAAAGGAAAACCAATTCTCCAAATATTGATGCAAGTCTTCACATATCACACATCTGTGTAGATATGTCTGGTTAAAAAAATAAAAAAATAATTAGCTGCCTCAGCCTTTATAGTAAATGTTGCACTTAATTTCAAATTTCTTCCCTTGTTTAATTTTATCAAAACCAGAAGGGAAAACAACAACAATACACACACAACACACACACATACACATGCACGCGCACACACACACAAGTAAAGGAGAGGCAGTAACCATATTGGTCTCGAATGAACATCTTTGTTACTGCCTGAGAGATCTCAGTGAGCACAGGTACCTAATCTGCTAATGATGGTGTTCTAATAGTCCGAGGGCCCTGGCCAAGCCAGGGGACTTGCTCAACACCTTGACTCTCAGGAAGTCGGAGGTTATTTAATCCTAGACCCGTCTCAAAGCAGAGGTTCCTCCAGCCACCCTTGGATTTAGCCATCTGGACCTCTCAGACAGTGGCTCACTCTCCCTCAGAGGAAACTTCAGCTCCAATATTTAAAAACAGCTCTGAACTTATTACAGTTGTCATCCAGGTCGGTAGACAATCTCTCTCCTTAAAATGCTTTTGTTTCAAGTCTATGAAGACACCCAAATTAAATAGGGCCTCTTCTATTATATATGAGGGAAAGTACCCAAATCCTCTTTATAACTTCCCTTTTATGGGACAAATATGCTCCTTGCCCCTTCATCTTCCCCTCAGTGAACGAGGGCTCGATTCTTTCATTATCCTGTCACCTTCCCTTGATGTGTACATTTCCTTCTGAATTTCTCTGCAGTTACATTTGGGCTTCATTTCCATAGACCAGAGACAAAAAGCAGATAAAAAAAAATAAAAGATGGAATATGCTAGCCCCAAGGAGGTTCTGAGGTGCTTTGTTGAAAGAAAGTCTCATTGCTGACTTTATTTATTACTAATACTCTCTAAAAGCTATTCTTAATGGTGTCTAATGCTTCGGTGAAAGAGTAGAATTAAATCAGGTACAAGGTGAGAAAAAGAAATCCACAATAATCTTGAAGATCATTCTTATAGGACAATTTTTTTTTCTGTCATTGACAGACAATCTAGATTGACCTCTAGGGATTTTGTAATTTGTCAGATAAGTTTTTAATTGACCAAGCACAACTTAAAAGCACAGTTAAAGCAGGCCTGGTGTGACACTCTCTGCCTAGGAGAGTTTGTACCTCGGTCTTAAGCTCTCCAGACTTGCTTCATAGACTGAGGTAAAGGGCCAAATTCTTGCCCTTTGCAAGACTCTGCAGCTTTTCTCAAGGAATGTCACCTTCTATTTCCATTTCCTTTGGTGTGCCATGCTGCCCTCTGATAGTTAGGAGATGGGAGCTCAAGGACCCAGAGCGGGTCACCGGTGCCAGATCTCTGAAAGTTCTGCTTGATTGCTCTCCAGCTTCATGGAGCTTTCCACAAAAAGGGACAGGCAGACTGTGGGTACAACTTCCTTCTATGCTCACCACCGGCTGACCAGCCAAGCAACCCACAGGATGGTGCTCTTTCTCCTGGGATACAGATGAGCAACTAGCTGAAGGAAGAACTTGAAAATCAAAACTGTTCAAAGCCTAGACTCCAATAAAAACCATACTCACAAACATGGCCGACTCGAAGGATGGCCTGGAGACAGCTCAGTCCACTGCTATGGTCTGCCAACAGTCAAATAACTCTGAAGATGTCACATTATCACAACTAGCTTAAAGACTTCAGACCAACCATGTTGGGATGTTGTGTTCGTGGAGAGGGGACAACAGTGAACCAGTCTTCCAGAAAATACAAGGCACGATGTCTTCAACAGAATTGAAGAAAGCAAGACATTTTTTTTTATTTATTCCTTACACATCTAATTTTAAAACTAGGAACTGAGGGTAAATTTTCTTAAAAATGAACATAATAGCAACAAGGATGAACAAATCCTGCTTTCCACACCGGATTCAGATCAAAGAAGAGGAATTCTGTTGCTGAAGACTCCCACAGCTCACTAGCAGTAAAAGGCCAACTCTATTTAGTGTGGGAAAACTCTGTCAAGTCTCACTCAGAATCTTCATTCATGATCTAGGCTAGAGAAATAAACAGCAAGTTAATTAAACCTACAGGTAGTATTAAATCAGTTTAAGGGGCAAACACCGGTGAGAGATAATAAAATGCTTTGGGAGGTTAGGAAGAGAAGCAGCAAATACAAAAGGAAAAAAAATGAGAAAGTGCGTATCTTGAACAGAACAAGGCCCTCAGAAATCAGCAATGCTAAAAGGAAATCCAACTGATGATGCAGACAATTAAATATATTCTACAATCAGTGCCCTGAAGAATAATCACCAACACTGAAGCTCTTCCATTCACAGAGACAACATAATACACGGCAAGGAGAGAAACCATTCATAAAAAGGCATTTCTATCCTGGTAAAACAATCGCTGGTATCTGAGTAGAATATTAAGAATTCAAAATGAGGATATTTCATGGATATAGTATGTGACTCTATAATGTGACTTAAGAGAAGAAATTAATATTCCATTCTTGGATGTGATGTTTGTTTCCTTGGCCTACAGAGTAGAAAAATGAAGATCTTGAAGGGAAGAGTTGATAAGCAAGCTAAGTTGGAGAGACATAGGATTATTCAAAACAAAGCAAATGAGACACAACAGAGAACAGATACAGTGTGACAGCTTCCACTCATATCTGTTGACCTTTCTTCTGTCTTCCTGGAATGCAGTCACTGTCTTTCACTGTGATCTTGGAAACAAAGGTCAAGTCCAGACCCTGCCTTGGGACCTCCCTGCTCCTCCTTCAGCTCCCAAGCTTCCCCTGCTTCCAGGGAAATGAAGCTTCTTCCTCATGCCTCCCAGACAAAGTCACCTTGAGGTGACCTTGACCTTCCTGTCTAGCTGGTATCTCTTTCCCTTTCAGGGCTAATTTGCTTAACTTGACTTAAGGACAGTCTAAAGTTATCTTATTGATTTATTTTTATTTATTTGCCCAATTTAGCTATTCCCCCATCATTTTATATATGTATACACACACACACACACATGCATACATACATATACACACATATGCTTTCTGAGGTTAGACTTTCTATTTCCTCTCAACAATATCACAAGCTATCAAAATACCCTTATACATTTGTTATCTCTCAGTATTTATCACAATTAGACAGACCAAAGGATAGACAGAACAGATAAGATAAATGGCTAGATATTTCTGACTTGTAGGAACAATGAACCCGAAGGTCTGAATTTAAAGCTTTAAATAACAGGATGCATGAACTCAAATTCTTCAGAGTGGTTAAACTTACCAATGCTATAATTATATATTTTGTCATATTAGTCTTCAAATAATGAAGTTTTAAGGATCACTCCTCTAGTAACAGCACCCAACCAATGTGTCTATTTACTCATAAAAATGCATATGAAGCTACCCACCGCATGGTGACTTCCAGTTTTCTTTTTCTCCAATAGAGTGGAATTAATGTGTGCAGTCTAATGAAATATGCTGCAATTAGAGAACCACTATGCATAGTAATATCTTGGCTTGTGTATGTTTCACATAAAATTGAGTTGGTGGTGACATTTTAGGAATGGAAAGAATGAAAAGCAAAATTAAATTGCTATTAGATTTCAAACTGCAGCTGGGTACCTGAATGCAAAGTCCGTCTCTGAAAAACTATTTGATCTTCCCTCCACCCATCTTAAAATGGTTTTATATGTATGTAGGTGTGTTGTATATTCATAAGGAATAATAGCATGGTCTGTGAACCAAGAAATAGTAAAGCACTCTCATTTATAGTAGGAAACCACCAACACAAAATTTTTAACCTACTCCTGGGATAGTTTCTCCCACTCCCCTTTTGAGGAGAAATGCTTGAAGTCTTAGAATAAAGCATAAATCCTGCCTGTAGCAGAGGACTCTGTACCACAACTTCCATTGAGATAAAAAGAACCAACCCTTGGCTTTCAGCCTCAAAGGCACTCAGACATTTTCAACATGGTGAACAGCCTCTTAGACAACCATTGAAGGCAAACAGAAATAACAAAAACTCAAGCTACATTTCCTTAGCCAACTCTGAATAACTTCCCATGTATACATCTTTGTCTTTCTCACTGTCTCTCTCTCTCTCCCTCTCTTCCCTCCTCTCTAACACGTACACACACACACACACACACACACACACACACACACACACACACACAGAGTTGTCTTTTCTTTCCTGCCCATTAGAAAAAGGAACACAATGGTAGAACACTAATTTGGGTCCTTGAGTTACTATATCATTTAATTTGGGCATTTGTATCTTAAGAGAAACGAGGAAAAGATTAACCAATGTTAGGCGTGTGTGAGATACTAAACACTCTCAGTAATCTGGGTCATTGTGTGTGTGTGTGTGTGTTCTGAAGAGGAGAAGCCACAGAGAAATAGACAATGTGATAACCCTTCCTCCTTGATGTCATGGAGAAAGAGTTTGCTTTTCTCCACAAAGTCTACAGCAGCTCTGAGTCACTTTTTCCACAATTCTCCATGCAATATCAATCCCCTACCTGCTCTACCCACTTCCGATAGGAAGCATTTTATCAGAGGGCTAGTCTAAAATATAGCCAAATGACTGTTTTCAATATTTTCTGAAGCGTTTAAGAAAATCAAGAGTATACATATGGTCGGAAAGACTTGGAACAGACATGGAAAGTCTTCCTCAAAGATTTTCTCCTAATTTCCTTTAATATTCATTTTAACTGGAAAGAGAATTAGGAGAATTGATGGGCCTTGCCACGTAATAGAAGAGTGTTATTGTGGTATTACTTATCATGGCTAAAAAAATCTGAACAGCAGCCTCTATCTGCACAAAACAATGCATAAGGAGTTCTGTGTAAATGGTGAGTGACCACGTAGGTGAGTATATCTTATGTTTGCTGAAAACAATTATGTTTCCCTAGGATCCATCAGTGTCATTCAGAACAATCACACTTTCAAGAACTACGTAAAAAGTTTTGTGGTTATCTCTTTGCAGCATGAGGAACAAAAACTGTGACATCTTTTTCACATAAGAAAAGATACCAACGGCTATAAAATATGCAGAAACTGATTACCTAGTTTCCTCTTTCAAAACTGCACCTCCAACAAAAGGAAATATGGGGGGGGTTACCAAGGATGGGGACCCTTACCTCTGCTGCAGAAGACACATGTGAGCAAGAGAAATCTCCTGCTGGAAAGGCGGAGTTCAAATACAGGAAGCTTGAATTGGGCCAGACTCAGGATTCTAATGCCCTGGCTTCTACAAACCAAGCAGAAATCAATCTGGACTCCAGCAGTGCTGGGGGTCACTCTGATTGGTTTGAATTGCACTCTTTCAGAAATTTCTTCAAAAATAATCATGCATACCAAGATGTGAATGATACATGCACTTTGTCCAAATGTACCATTTAATGATGTTTCTGCAGGTATTAGTAACTTACATCTAGACCTTTGACTGAAATTTCACTGCCTACCAGCTGATACCAAGACAATAATTCCAGCCAGCCTGTGTACTATTTTTTTTATTTCTGTAGCTCGCTAAAGTTTTTCCCGTCGCCTACATGAACCTGCTTCTAATAACTACATCTCAACATTTGACCTGCAAAAAAAAATCCTTCAGATAAAAATTTTAGCTGTGGGACTTCTGTATTCAACACAGACCAACTTCTTTTCTTTTTTGGTAAAGATAGAAGATAGTAGGAATGGGGGGTGAAAAAAAACTCCAGCTGATTTGAAAAAAAAATATGTAAATAGCTCTGTAATATCCCCCAATGTCTACAAATGTCAGATGCAAAAGAGGAAAACAAGAATATATAGCAAGCACGACTTCTATGCACTGAAAATGTAGAGACCCTGGGTGAATAGAAAGGGGGAGAGAGAGAGAGGAAGCCAACTTTTTGCACTGTACAATTCATAAACATATATACCAGAATAGTTCTCTTGGCAAAGTATTTATTAAAAATCCTCACCCTGTCTGCTTATAAACAATCAGGCACTGCAATATTCATAGCTGTGTTCAAGGAATGACCTTCTGAGCTGACTTTATTATGAGCTATAAAAAGTGCTAGCTAATAAAACACAAGGCTGTTTAGTTGGTTTCCAAGATTTTACATCCTGAGCTTCAAAAAGCTCTTCAATCAATGACCAAAAATATTTTTGCAACCCATCCTGGACAATATAATAGGCCTGAAGTAAAGAGAGCAAGAATCATGTAGAAGCAAAGGATGGCATCCAACCCAAATCCTAAAAACAGACGCTCAAATTGCTCATCTACACGTCTCGGGGATGGCTTATTTGTTGTTCAATTCCATGCATACGATTTTGTAGGTTGTGTTTTACCCTTGAGTATGCAATCTACAAGAGCTCATAAAGTTCTTAAAATTAGCTCTACCTGTAATCTTATAATATTCCCCAGACCGTGAATAAAATTGTACTTATTCACTTAAAATTAATATCCTTCCCTCAGTTCTCAGTGGAATTCTGACAAAACATTGAATTTCATGTTCTTGGTACCCAGGTGTTTTTATGCCACAGATACAGTGATCTACCCTCTACCCACAGCAAGCAAGATTGGAAAATGTCCTGGAAGTCGTGGGTCTCACCTCCGAGGGAACCTGCAAACACAGGTTACTGGAGGAGGAAGAGTCGAGCAACTCGCAGAGCTTTGGAAGAATCCAAAACAGGCAAGAGCAGGTAAGAAGGTGTGCAGATGCAGAACACTTTTTAAAGACTCCATTTATTTTGTTCTAGTTCAAAGTATACATGTATATGCATATCATTTTTCATGAAGTTATCTTACCTCTCCATTATCTTACCCGCAGATAACGGAGAGTTACTTTCTCGCATCAAGTCATGGGGTATAGATGGGCTCAGGGCTGCCATTTTTCAAAAGTCTGGATTTGTTTCTTGGATATCTCTCAACCTGCCAATCGGGCTCAACTGGTGACCCCTGGAGAAGGCAAAGCTTCCTGCCACTTCCAACAATCCCATGACACGGATAGGTTGGATCTAAGCATTATTCTTCTAGAATAGCATACCTACTGGCTGGGACTCAGTTTCCCCAGGCTTAAAGGGCAACCTTCATTGCAGTCCGAACACGTTTGCGAAGACCAGCTCTCAGAAGGGCCTGGCTGACAGCCCTCAGACCCCAGATTCTACGAAATCAAATCTGCCAGAGCTGAACCCACCAAGAGCAGAGCATGGTGGACCACTGGCATAGCAGCCATCTCCAAGACACACTTCCTCCCTGCTCTTCTCAGGCCTCTCTCGCCCCCTGCTGGTGTAACCCGGGTGATGCTGTCTCTACCTTAGCTCTGTCACTATAGAGACCCAACAAGGGATGCAACAAGGGTGCAGACAGAATTGGCCTCTATGCATGTGGAGGGAAAGAGGAACATGAGAGGAAAGGGACCTGCTAATGGAAGCAAGCAGGAAAAGAGCAGGGGGCCAAGAAGAGAGGAGGCCACTGAGAGAGGAGGCCACAAGAATGAAGCCACACTAGGCACAGGGCCACAGGAGCTGGGCAGCTGGCAAGGCAACAAGGCTGGTCACTAGAATAGAAAGCAAGCCTCACTGGGTGTGAAAGGAGAAAGAAGTCGGCGGATGACAGGCCACTGCAGGCTGGTGGCAGGGTGCCCAGGAGGACAGGGTTTCCTCAAACACCTCCGGTTTCTATGTTATTCCAAACTTTCAGCATTACTCTCTATACTCGGGGTCTGTTTTCATAGTTAATGGCAATCAAGTAATGCTAATATTCAGAATTTCTAAATAGGAAAACTAAGGTGAGAGGTCAACAGCAACTACCACAACAAACTGGATTAGAAATGAAAGAATAAAAAAAAATTCAACATGGGTGTGCTTTAATTGACCTGTGCATTTTGGGCAAGGAAGTGGCTGGATTCAGGGTCCAGATCCATCCTTTGCTGTGGGTTTTCTGCCAGCCACACAGGGCGATGAAGGACCTGAAATGTGACAACTATGGCTAAGGAACCTAGCTTTCCATGTACTTAATATGTAAAAGATTTTGTTGTTTTCCTTTTTAATGATATTTAACCCCGGTCTTAAGTACAAGCCCCCATATCGGTACAACAAACAAACAAAGTGCAGGGCTCAAACAATTATTAGCCACGTTTGAAAGATGAGTTGCACGGCTTGGGTGTGGTCCTTTATTGGTGTACCTGTAAACTGAACAAACCCCAAATGTGAGTAAAACCATTTCAAGTGACAATTGTTGTAGTACACATTGGATTTCAAAGACTATAATTTTTTTTAAAAAAATGACCAACTACTTTGGTAATTTTTATACTGATTGCATGTGAAAATGATGCCTTGGACATTGTTAGAATAAATGTATTATTAAAAACTGTGTGCTCCATTTGACTTTTTAACACTAGACTCCAAGGAACTTGCACCAGAGTTCTGGTGGCTTACACAGCCGTAAGTATGGCTGGCCTTGGAAATACACCCCAGGAGTATTTCTGCTCCAGTCTCTTCTCTCCTATTACATCTTCACCATGACTCTAACGGGTAATCCCTGCTGCTTGGCTAACTCACCACCGGAAAACAGCACCACTCATCCTGACCCTGGACCCTTCTCCCTTCTGACTCAGTTTCTTCATGACCTTGGCGCCTGCCTGGGCACTGTGTCTTTATGGCCTTATCCCAAGTCTTCCTTTAGGTTACAGTAAGCGCTAAAGAAAGAAGCGGTTCTTACCACTGTCCAAAGTCTAGAACAGGAGTGAAATAACTGCCCCATGAAGAAAAGAAAGCACATGATAGTCAGCAATGCATTAAGACTATGAAGATTCAATTTTCTAATGATTTACCAAACATTTGACATTGTTTTTTTTTTCTCCCCCCTAACTTCTTACAGCTAAAGAAAAAAATCCAACAGCAATAATTAGGACATTGATTAACACTTACTTTTGGCAAATCTGTGTTCTTAATGCTAATTTGATTGCTTGTTTGTTTGAATAGCCCATTACTCTTCTCTTTGAAAGTTAGATGTATTAAGATTTATCAGAATGTGTCTTCCTTGAGTGAAATGCCAGCTTGTGAATCAGCTAAAAATTGTAATACATAAATATGTATTCATTTGCTAATGGTACTTCCTACCAGCAACCCTTCTTGAATAATTTGCTTTTATGAGTAAATTTGACCAGAAGACAAGAAGCTATGCAAATTTCGTTTCTTATCCTAACAGTGGAGCCATGGCGAATGGAGACTTGATGCTTTACAGTGAAGTGTGGGTCATTTATTCCCAGGTAATAACATGAACACTTGCACTGCATAGTATTTGCATCAGGAATATAGATATATCCTCACACAATGTACTGGCTGGGGGGGGAGCATGCATCAAACCAAAAAAGCTGACTGACAGACAGACAGACAGACAGACAGACAGACAGACAGAGGCTTCAGAGAGTAAGGGAGATTATTTTCATTCATTGACTCTGGATTTCCTGTTCTGGTCAAGAGTCTAAATAAAATATATTTGTATTTATATTTTCTCCATCAAGGCATTTTGCTTCCCAAAATACCTATACTTCACAGTGCCTGTGTGAGTTTACGGTACGAATATCTCATCTAATTTCCCTGCCTCTCAATGAGTTTTGAAATGAACGCTCTGATGGCAGGTGCCCACAGACACACCAATCAAAGGATTACGTCCTCCTGAAGGCGTGTGGTGCACTCGTCGTGACAGGAAGGACAGGAGTCATATTTCTTACATATTAAGCCCAGCATCATTCAAGCATTTACAAGTGGGAGTTAATACCCTCCACTCCATTTTCACCACTGAAGAACATCAAGCATTAAAACACTGTGAGCGCGACATTGATAATGAAATTTTGTTGTAAGAGAGAGTGCAAGCATTCCTGTTATTGTCCTTGCTTGGGGCCCAGTAGTGCAGAACATGAGAATTATTATTCCTCCCCTGTCAATCGCCAGAGTCATAAGCTAAGAATTTTCAGGAGGAGGATGGAGCATTCAGAAGGCCAGTGGAAGCCATGTTCCAGTGTCTTCCCTGGGGGAAGAGGATATTGGGACCAAGTATTGACACGGAATAAATGCATCCTGGTTTGGTCTTTACTGACTTAATACTCCCTGGAGCTTTTATAGAAGACAGGCATACTAAACAGTGAGGAAACAAAGGTGTTAGATTCCCAGTTACTATGTAGCCACCACAGTCTCCCAGAGACAATGACATAAATGACTTGAAAAAGCCAAGAAGACAATGACAGAGGAACAGTGAGTGACAGAGGACAAAGCTCTCCTGTCTCGCTTGTAAATTTTCACCAAGCATGGGTTTGTCAGATCTGTGAGTTTTTCAAAAGAAGGGAAGAATCTGAACTTCTAATGTAAAAAAAAAAATCGCTTAGATTTTAAGCCAAGAACAAACACCTGTGTTTATGGATATCTTGGAATGGGAGTGGCCAGGATTAGAAAAGGAAGACACTGGAAGTACAGATAGATTTGAATTTTAGATAAAACAATGGAAAATATCTGAGCATTCACAGACCCAGAGAGAGGATGGATGAACCTTGTGAGAAAGTCACTGACGCTGAGATTGAATGTGCCAGTCTCCCACAACCACTGAATCTGTCCACACACGAACCTCCCCTGCCTGCCGTAGCCAGTGCTCTGCTGATATCTACGGCCCAAACATCCTGTCCTCATGAGTCCCCGGGGACTGTTCCTTTGGGGTATTCAATCTGAACTGGAATACTAAATATTTCACCCACCCTCATGGTTTCTGCTCCTTTGAGGGTCTTGCTTTAAGAAATACACATTTAAATCCCTTAAAACCAAGAGCTTCCTTCTCCTTTAGATTTATAGTGCTGGCATCAGGAGCACAAACCTTGTGAAGGCCCCTTGTGTATGATACCTGAGTAGGTAAAGATCTTGCACAGTCTAACGTAAGTTACTCAAGGACAAAGTTACACCAATGACAGCATCATATACCAGATGACGGTTCTTGTCTCAAGAACTATGGCTTTTATTTCTATGAATTACTGATTCTCCCATTACGTACTAAGACACAGAGGAGTTATATATTTGAAGGCAGACACCAGTGGCTCGGGCCTGGAATCCTGACTACTGAAAGAGGCGGAGACCTGGAGGTTCACAGTTTGAAGCCAGCCTGAAAAGAAGTCGGAATGACAGCCAAAAGGTAGACTGAAGGCAAGGCTCAAAAGTAGTAGAGCACTGGCCTTGTGCAAGAAAGCCAAGCTAGTATAAGGCCTTCAGGTCAAGTCTTTGTACACAACTTGTAACTGTAATATCACCTGCTGCTCCGGCTCCTACAATGTTTCAACCAAGACTTAACAATCAGTGAACAGAACACTCTCACAGACAGACAGCTCCAGGCAAGATCCACAGATTCTGAGACTGAGAAATCTGTCTTAGGTTTAGATTCGTGAGCAATGATTTAGCAGAGACAGACAGACAGACAGACAGACACACACACACACACACACACACACACACACACACACTCCACAAAACCATATCCAGTGGAAATGGAGCTGCCTTTGTCTACTCATGAGAAGGAATCATCTCTTCTTTAAAACTCTGCAACAAGAATCAGGTAAGAAGAGAGCTGTAGTCCAAAGATAAAGCACAGCTCAGGGCTTTATGAGTCGTTCTGTGAGTTTTATGCTCTGTGCATTCTACAAAGTAATGGGAAATTAAATTAACATAGTTCTTTATAGCATTTTAAATTCGTACCACAATTAATTTCCTGTAGTACTGTATTTTGGTTCTGGTGCAATCATTTAAGTAAATTTAACTCTGAGATATATATATGTATGTTTATATATGTATATATGTGTGTATTTGTGTGTGTGTGTATGTGTGTGTGTGTGTGTGTGTGTTTCTTTCTCCCACATCAAAGAAAGTCATTGTTCCTGACTTATTTCATAACAACCCACCAGCCTCCCTTATTTTAACGTGGAAAGTTATGGGGCATGCACAACTTTCACACTTTAATGTTGGATGAAGGCTTTATCTCCTCTTCTAGGTATTCTTTGCAGATTTTACATCTCTTTTTCAGAAAAGAATTTTTTTTTGCAGTGGAGAAGAAGTCATACTACAAATGGAGAGATACACATACATCCACTTTCATCTCTTGCCCAAGAAATCACCATGATCAAACTCTCATGGTGGACAGACAGAGGAAATAATTCACTTTGGTGCCACCTCAAAGCAACAAAGACTTCCAACTTCAAAAAGAAGCTTCAATCAGTTGTCCATTCTGGCCTTTAGAACCCATTTGGTCTGTCTCCCATTTTATAGATGAGACCAGGGGTCCAATACGATGAGATAAATAGCCTGACCTTTCACCTGATTTTGGAGGGGTCCCTTGAGGGTTCCTTGTTCTACCCAGTGGGGCATATTGTGCCACCGCAGATCAAATGCACTGGGGCTCCTACATTCACACACTTTCCTTTAGCTCTAAAGGACAGAAGAAAAGAAAGCATTTCCTACTTTCTTCCTGGCTTTGCTAGTACTTGATAACTTCCCAAATGGTTTCCAGTACCTTGAGCCATTCAAATCTAGATGAGGTTGACTTCCAAGTTTTCCAGCACAGAGAAGGAAATTTGCCTCAACTCAGACAGGATGGCCTCCGCCTGGTGGGGTTAGGGTGCAAACATGTGTGGGTGTGTGAGCATAATTTCACTGGGAAAATTTTTCCCAGTGAAAAAGGATGGTGTATGGTGCATGACAGGATGGGCAGGGAGATGAATAAACTTTATTATTAAGTCTAAGTGACTGACTGTTTCTCCATTCAAGATGCCTGGCTGGATCTGTAAAGTTCACAAACCAAGGGAATACTTTTGGACACCCTTCCATATTGTATTATTTTCTTGCCACTTCTTATCAGCCATGTTTTTTCTTTAATCATGTTCCTTTCTGGGACCAAAAGACCAGATTGTAGCAAATGATTTGCTGGCTATTTGTCTTCTATACACTTAATTTTCCTCTATCTAGAAGACAAGCATACATGTTAAATCAATTGGCCCCTGCTATGAGCATTTTCAGAACTCCAAATCTCCATAGAAATTGTCTAATTTTTTTCAACTTCTTTCCAAAATGTGAAAATCCAAAAGACAATGTGGGGTCCTCTTCTGTCTCTGCACAGCAATTCCCGTGGAGATAGATGTTCCAAGGTAATCAAAAGACACAAATGGTTTGTTGCTCATGTTTTTCTAGATATTTCCTAAACCAACTTGTGTTCAGAAGACAATTCCCAGAAACAAACACTGCGACTGTCCAATTGCTAATTCTGTTTGGGAGACCAGCTCCTACCATTCTAAATGTCAAGAAAGACACACTGAGTGGGTGGATGGATGGATGCACGGATGGATGATGGATAGATACATGGGTGGATGAGTAGATGGCTGATGCATAAATGGATGGATTAAAGACAACATTGTTGAGTCCAAATCTCTGATTTGTGGAAGTGGGTGAGCAAGAAAAATCAAAGAGAAGAGATGATGAGGAGGAGGAGGGTGAGGTAAAACACAAAGGCAGAGCTTGCAAAGATGTGCGGGCCTGATCTCAGTTAAGATTCTGTTCTGGGTAAGTCTGTATATCCTTCGTGTCTGTGCCACCACATTGGATTACAGAGCATTTTCACTATACTGACGACGTTGATGTCACAGGGGAAGGAAATTCTTTGTCCCATCTGGTGACACAGAATGACAGCTGGCAAAGAGAAGGATGCTCTTCCAAGATGAGAGTGTCTCTGTGTCACAGCGTTGTTCTTACAGGTTGACTGAATGACTTTTGACAGTACTGAGGTTAAACTCAGGGCTAAGCAGGTGTTCTACCACTTAAGCCATGTTCCCAGCCTTTCTGAGTTTTTCCTTAAGCTTTTCAATTCTCACCTGCCAAGTATGACAAGTGACTCCACATAACCCCAGGTGCTAAGGAGGCAGATATCAGGAGGTTTGAGGCTGGAGGCCAGCTCAAAGAAAAATTTAGTGCGACTCCATCTCAAGAAATGACTTAGATATAGTGACACATGTCTGTGATCCCTACTATACCAAAGGCCTAGCTAGGAAAACTGCAAGCAGAGTTTGAGTCTGCTATGGGCAAAAAAAAGCATAAGCGCCTATTAGAAATATAACTGAAGAGAAAATTGGCTCAAGCCATGGCTCCCAGGATAGAGTGCCTGTCTACAAATCAAAACTAGTATGTGGGTTAGGCTGTGTGTTTCTCTGCCAGAATTCCTTTTATAAAAAGGTTCAAGGAAGATGGCCCTGGGTTCCTAAGCTCTCAGGTAATTAGCTTTATTGTCCTCTGAGTGCAAAGCTGGGTGATTGTCCCCTTGTTATGGGTATGACATGACCCACAAAAGGAAACACTCACATTGATTCCTTCTACTTTTGGAGAAGAATGGCAGAATATTATTCCAGGGAAATTGACTGTCCAAGTAATCCCGGCTCCGATGTAGCTCATTTAAGGTTAATGAAGGTGATGGAGTGGATTGTTATACCATTAATCTACCTGCACATTTTATAATTAAGGAAAGAATATGCTGCAAGGATGAAGAAGAACTTTAAAGGACACTCCGATGTTATTTTCCACCAACAACTTTGGTTTTATGTTTAATAAACTATGGACACCTGTAATCACAGACTGACCAGTGAGGTCAGAGCACTTCCACATTTCCTCTTGCCTCTCTTGCTGTAATTTCACTGTTTGTTTCTTTGGGTTTTTTTTTTTCTTGGTCTTTCTTATCTCTGCAAGGTTAGGGAGGCAGCTACGATGGGAATGTTTTACAAAGTGACTTCCAGTATGACATGGGAAAAGACAGAGACAGACCTCTAAAACATAACATCAAAACAGGTTTCCGACATCTATTCTTGTTACAGAAACAATTACAAATTTTGTATTAGAAAATGTCTAATCCAAACATGTAGTAATTATGTCTATTTTCAATCTCAAGTCTATAGTGAATCAAATATAGGTATCCAACTACTGTCATGCTTCTGTGGAACATGTGTAATCAAACCACTGCTAATACAGATGATTGGAAGCCTAGAGATGGTCGTGCAAACAGTCAGCAAGCCAGAGCCCTGACAACCTCATGGATGTAAGTAAAGTTTAAAAGAATACAGTCTCACCCATTGTCTACATGCTAGCCATAGCACCTCCATGCTAAATGACAGAGTTATTTATGACAAAATAACGATGGCCCATGAGAGTTTAAAATACTGGCTCCACTCTTTGTTTTCATATAAACAGAAACTGATTCTGAGAGAATCAATCCATCAAAGTGGCACAGACTACTTCTAAGTTCGAGTGGAAGATACATTCTCATCAATAAGCCCTGATGTTCATAATCGTATGAATACCTTGGCCTCAGAAATAAAAAGGCAAGTTTAAGAATGACTCTTTGGCAGTCTTTTGTATGAATGAAAATCTCTTCCTTTTTTGGTAAACAGAGACCAAATGCATCTTTTACCCTGAACTCATTCAAGTATTGCTTCTTTTTCTAGAACCTCAACCGTGTTTAATTCTCCTCTCTAGGAACCAAGCTGACCCTATGACTGCCTTCTGGAATGAGCTCTGGTTTCTACAAACATGGATCAATTCTCTCTCTCTCTCTCTCTTTTTTTTTCTTGTTAATGACTGGACCAGAGATTCAGAGGAACCAATCAACTTGAATCTAGAGTTGCTGGAGATTTTTTTGATGCATTCTTTGATTCCATTATTCTTAACAGACATTTTCCAACTCTTTTGTAATTAGGGACAAGAGTCTCAGAACCAAGATATGACACAGAAGGCAGGATAGACTACACAGAAGAAAATCTAAACAGAAGATCTAAACCTCCTTCATTCCACTTTGCAAAACCTCTAGGTTCATTCAAGTTGGCACATATCAGAGAAGTGGGTATTTTTAAGGTTGGATAATATTCTACTCTATAATGGGTTATATTTTCTTGTTCAATTAGACAGGATCTAGCTCAAGTTGATCAGCTTTTCACGTACTCCAAAAGTGAAGGAAGAGAAAAATTACTTGCTGTCTTCATTTTACATTTTATTCACATAATCAGGGACTCTTTCAGCTTGGGTTCAATCTCCTCTCCATTCCCTCTGAGATGAAATTTAAACAGAATAACATGGAATATGGCACTAATCAAAAAGATTAACAGCGTACACTAAGCTTTTTTTTTTCACGAAAGGTAGAAGATATGAGCCATTCCTCCAGCACTGGAATTCTTCCATATTTTATGGGTCCCTTGTGATCTCTATGAGCAGAAAAAGAGAACTAAATTGTTACAAGAGAGACAGAAAAATAACTAAGTGGCTTTAGTATGATTGGAATTGATCATGTAAAGGCCAAGATCAGAGATCAGAGAAGGCATTCGAGTCTAGTCAATTCAAGGGGGAAAAGAAACCACATCGTGTCCTCAAAGCACAGTGACTCCATTTCTCCACTGAGGCCCAGTGAGTAACGGGTACCAACCAAGCCAAAAGAAAATCTGCTCACTGTGACACAACTGGAAGTCCAACAACCATCTATGCCAACTGCCATTTGTAAGTACTTCACAGAAACCATTTATTTTATAGGATGACAACTGACAAATACTGCATAAGAACTGCAACCAGTTTAACGCTCCACGAAGGAGATGCTGTGGTGAAGTTGGAGATGTGTGAGGATGTAGTAAACATACCAGGAAACGTGCTGTGTGGATGAGGCTGTGATCGTTCTGTGGAGAGGTGTCTGTTCATAAAGTTATGTCCGGGTTGCCATCTTAGCCAGATACCTGTGTGTTACAATCACCAACATGCAAAGCATTTTTACTACCCCTCGTTAAATCGGAAACCGATCATAAATGTGCCCTCTGTGAAGACATAACTCAAAAAGATTCGCTCTAGTCTCTTTAATTCTCTCACAATTCAGGAGATTCATGTCTTGTGTAAGAAAAAAAAAGTCTTTCTAAACTAATGAAATGCCCCAAAATGTTGAAACTTTTAGAATACAGGAGGGACAAATGTAAATTAAAAGATCAATCCGATAAATAAAACAAAAAAATACCCTTGTGCTTTTGGATTCACTTTTTAATTGGAAAGGTTGACAGAGGGCTAGAATGTGCTAGAGAGACACGTCCATGCCTAAGCAGACAGTGAACTGGATGCAATGAATCGTTGTATTAAATCTGAAAAAAAATCAATGTGGTGGTTTTCTACAAATGGCTGAGAATCTTTTAGCATAAAGCAAAACTACAATGGTTTTAAGGAATCCTTTTGAAAAGGGATGGGGTTTAGATGGACACCGCAGGAAACATTTATCTAAGGCAGTGGGGGAAATGTCAGCTCTGGGGTTGGTAGCTTGGGTTCACCTTACGCTTGGACTCCCAGCAACACCAGGTCTGGAAGAGGAGCGGGTGTGCAGCCCTGCAGCAGAAACGAGGGGACCAGGTCTCAGGTCTCATCCCCTACTCTGGAGTTCCACGAGGAAACCTTCTCCTTAAATGAGGTTCCCCTGGGAGGGGGGTATTAGATGGCTTGTTCTGGTCTCTCCTTCCTTCTTCACATCCTAGACTGGGGGTGTAACAGGGTGACAGGTTGGAAGGAGATGGGACGCTCTTAACATTCTGAGGTATTCATCTTTCCATGTGGTCCTCTCTCCTAGGACAATGACATTGACCATTAAAGACTCCTTGACCGAAACAGGGCATGGGTCTTTTACAGCATGGTAAGGGGGTGGCAAGAGGAAGAGTGGAGAGGCACGGCAGTCCACGAGTGGGGCTTCTGCTGCTTTGGGTTTTGTTTCCCTCCGTCTGACCACAGAGCACCAAAGTCTGCTTCTTCTTCGTGATCTGTGCACCTGTGAGAATTCTTGCCTTCTCTTTGTCTAAAACATCACTATCAAAATCGAATTCAATGATAATTGGACAGGATGGTTCTGAAGATGTATTTCTAGCTCTTCTTATACAGTTCATGTTTTTTCTGGGGGAAATTACTCATTTTCTTAGTTATATACTGGGCAGCGTTGATGGATCCCTACTGCGTAATGTCCTGTTATGTAATGCCTTGCTAGTTAATGTTCTGTGACGGAAATGTCCTGCTAGGTAATCTTCTGCCAAGTAAAGTCCTTCCCCATCCATGTTCTACTATGTAATGTCTGCTAGGTAACACTGTGCTATGAAACGTCCTGCTATGTGAATGTTCTGTTACAGAATATTCTGCTATGTAACATTCTGCCATTTAACATCCTGCCACATAAAGTCCTACTACATAATGCATTTGTTTCACGAAATAAACTTCCTACTGCATTTTCATTCTGACTCGGGTGATCCCCCCAGACCTGGTTCACTTTCAGGGCTTCAGATACCAGGCACCCACCAATGCCTCTGGCCTCAGCATTCTAATATGCCTTTAGGCATGCCATGTCACGTGCCATTACCAGATGTCAGTCCCAGGAATGCATCCGATCCGTGGTGTCACCACGCGATACAAAGTTGATGCTGCAAGGGCTGTTCTCTGGGGTCTGGTCCAGCCTAGCCGCCCTCTCTACCCTGCTCTGCCCCCAGAGTGTGTTATCGGGGAGAAGGGCTCACCTGAATCTGCAGCCTCTCCCAGACCTCCAGTTTCACCCAATGGGAACACAGCCTGGTTACACAGTCTAGTCACCACCCGGGTTGACTTTCTTTGGAGACACTAACATTCTTGTTCTAGGATCAAAACTCTTTTGGGTCAGGAGGGGAAGGGAATGATTTGAGTATCCTGCAGAAGGGAAGTAAGTGCTTTCTATGGGTAAGGTGCTCTTTTTCCATTCTACAGTCATTCTTTTTTTTTTTCCAGTCCTGGGCTTGAGCTCAGGGTCTGAGCACTGTCCTTGGACTTTCTCAAGGCTAGAGCTCTACCACTTGAGCCTCGGCACCACTTCCTGCTTTTTTCTATGTATGTGGTATCAAGGATTTGAACCCGGGTCTTCGTGCATGCTAGGCAAGCACTTTAACCACTAGGCCAAACTCCCAGCCCTCTACAGTCATTCTTAGGAAGCAAAAGACAGTCACCTCTTTGTACTTACCATACAATCCCAAATCCCGTCAAACCCTATAGCAACCTGCACTGCTCAGGTCTGTAAACCTGCTTTATGTCAACACAGTCTCCTCTTCTCCACACCAATGCATTCAGCCTTCTGCCCTCTAACAGATAGCCTGTGAAGGTTTTCACAGAAATTAACACACATGCACACACTTACACACCCCTCTTCCACTACATATACTTTCCCAAGGTTGATGGGTGGGCGAAAGAGTCCATTTTTGTGGGAATTAATAAAGTCTTTCTAATTTTCTAGAGGCCGACTCTATGTTCCCAATAGCACTGCTTTATCCTAGGATGGCAATTATTCAGACTTTACTTCTCCCCTCGGACAGTTAACTGAGCTGTACAAACATCTATCACTATCCTGGCCTATGTTTGCCTACAAAAGTTCTTTCTCCAAAATTCCTATGTGTGTCAGATCTCTCTCCTCGGGTTGGATCCTCTGGGGGTTTGCTCCCGTCCCTTTCCGGGCCCTCCTATGTCCTAAGCACACAGAACTTTGATTCTTTCTGGAGCGTTGCTGTTCGCCGATGTGATCTCTCTTAATAGTTATCTTCTCACTAGGAAATAGCACTAAGAGTGAGGACGGGACACCAGTCTGGGTCACCGTGAAGGCTCCAGAAAGATCTACATGTGTGGAGTGCCAACTCAGTACAGGGGCTGGGGGGTGAGTGGAAGAAGCCAACTCTCTTCAAGTCCAGTCAAATCCTTTGGGACGTGTGTGTCTTTATTTTCTGCCTACAGAGTGGCCCCAAGGACACAAGCAGAACCCTGATCCCCCAGCAACCGGATGTCAGGAGACTGGTCCCCACTGAAAGGTCTGCCTGCCAACAACCCACTGGACAAGAAGCCCCTGCTAATTCACAACCAACACAACAATGCACTGTTACAAGTCAATAGCCTTGATTTCCACAACAAAGACGGGAGTAATCTAATAACAAATCATCGTCTGTGACATAAATCCATATAGCTAACGTTATTTTCTCCAGAGGAAATGAAATCAGGATATCCATCACCTGCCAAGGGAATTCACCAAAGAAATCAGCATAACTCAATTCCTGATGGAGGAACAAAGCCCTCTGAATGCCCCCCGACCTCTTCCTGTGAACAGGGACGAGGGCACTGCCAAGTCTTGTTGGCTGAGACAGGCAAGAGTATATTATTCAAATCAAGAGGGACTCTTCCTACCTGCGCCCTGCCGCCCTCCATCAGGCAGTTAGGCTCAGGCTCAGGTGGAGGGCTAGACCGTAAGACTCATGGCTGAGCTCAAGTCTGCGTGTGTGCTGTGAAGACAGCAAGTGGGGAGAACGATGAACTGTTTTTGGTCAACTCGGGGTAGGTAGTTTATTGGCCTTTGTGTTTTAACCCATACAATGAGGAATGGTGTTCACCTAGCACCAATGGGTTCTATGCGGAATGAATGGATGCTATGGATAAGATGCTGGGTAAAAAAAAAATAATAATAATAACCAATGTGGATAAAGGGCTACCATTTCTCCCTCACTTACTAGACAGTCACACCAACTCCATTTGTTCAGAAAAGCTAACCTTCTCTGTTGCCTATTTAAACAGGAACCTGAGATTCACAGGAAAGCTGTGCCACATGAACAAAGAAATAATAAGTCCTGTTTTAAATTAAATATGTGACTGGTACAGAAGGAATTTAAAATGCTATGGTGAAAATGGCAAAGGAAGAAACGTTTCCTCTAATAAAATGAAACATTGGCCAAATAACCATAAAGGGGCCTACTTCCGACTCTACCAAGTATCCAAGGAGGAAATCTCTGCCTGCCTTTGAAAATCATGAATTATTTTCCAAAATCTCACGTTGCATATATTCTCAGCACCACCATTTGTCTCCAAAGAACCAAGAATTTTCCCACTGATATGCCAATAGACAACTCTCTCCCTCCCTCCCCCCCCCCAACACTTTCAGCACAGGATATGGCTTCCTGAAAGATCTAGTTCCTTTGTCAAATTTTACTGCTGTTCAGACACCAACTTGTGTCATTCACTATTTCCTATGGGTCATATCTGAACAGAACAGCTAAGAACTATGTCCTGAAACCCAGGGTAAAAAATTCAATTACATTTTGGGATAAATTCCAGTGATATCTTTAATACTAACTTACACATTTAAGAAGTGTAGAAGAAATCTCTATGAAAAATGCTCCTAATTCAGATACTTTCCTGGCTGACATTACCAGCCACTGAAAAAAAAAACAGTGTGATGGATGGAAAAAGTTAAAAATATTTCACTTTGTGGTTTCAACATTTCAGAAGGGCAACTGCAGGAGCTAGATTTAAGCTTTAATTAGGAAACATATATATCACAGAGTTGTTCCTTTCCTAGGATGGGGGGGGATTTTTTTATGTGCATGAGTTGAAATACAGAGATCAATAAAACGCAAATTTGACACCCCCCAAGGCCAAAGAAGCTTTGAGGAATTTGGAGATTAAAAACATTATCTCCGTAAATCTGGGACCATGCCATCTAATTATTCATTTCATTGGAAGCTAGAAAGTCGAGGGAGAAATCTTTTGCTTAGATATCATTAATTACGCATTTTAACCCTTTAGCTCAAAGAGGGGGGAAAATGTGCTTTACCACTAACGATGGAATCATTCATCTGTTTTGAAGAGTCAGTATTTTTTCAACTTCTACTTATTAAACCTGGGCCCAGAAATAGAAGCATGGACAACTTAATGAATGGACCAGAAAGGTGGTGAAAGACGGACACTGGTGTGTGCAATAGGGTGGCGCTATTTCTCTATCTCATTGAAGAGGAGAATGGACTAGAGAAAGACGTGTATGTGTGTGTGCGTGTCCGTGCCCTTGCACGTGTGCATGCTCACATGTGCTTCTGCTGACTTCTCAGTAGAAGCCACACCTTCTTACAGCCTTCCTGGTAACTCTCGCTGGGTGGAAGGAGCCTGGAGGTGAGAGAGGCCATTCACTGAATTGAAGATGCCGAGCTCAAGGGAGCTGGGAGAACTGGGCTCCAGAGGAAAACGCAGAGGTCATCATAGCCTTAGGAAAGTTTTGCATAGGGAATGCCCGGATTCTGCCTATAGCATCTTCCTAAATGGCTTTAAATCACAGGCCTCTGAGTAGCCTCTGAATAGACCCTCTATTCTGAATATACCATAGAGGGTGTATATCTATCTACTGAGGAGTTACCTTCCCTAGATGGAAAAGTTCTGTTGTACCTGCGTAGGAGCATATCAGGAAAGCATGCCTTTGTAAGACGTGGCCTCCAACCCAAGCCTTGTGCTTTTTTGTTTTTAAAAGCTTTGAGTAAAGCTCTGCTCCGGGCTGCTGGTCTTGAAGAAAATAGTCCAGCCTGCAGACGCTGGTATCCTAAGAAAGACTCCCGAGTTTATCTCCTCCAAGGTGACTTCTCTGCATCCTGCCATCAGGATTTCCCTTACGACACCATGACAGCTGAGAAGCCGGATGTGTGATCGAGCCCTACAGTGGCACCCACGTGGAAGAGGCAAGAAAGTTATTCCAGCAGGCACCGCAGAGGGGGCAGGCCACGTCTTCTGGTGAATTGTCATGTCCTTACAGGGGCTCTGTCACCACACACTCGGGGAACCAGGCCTCGCCTCCCTCTCCTCCTCTGCGGCCTCGGCACAGCCCTATTGATGCTGAAAGCTTTGTCGTGGGGATTCCTGACGCGCTGCGCTCTCGACAGGCCTGTCTACAGTCACTGGAGTTGCACACGCTGACCCAAAAAGAAGGGCAGGCATGGTTCGCAAATGTGGACGTGTATTTGCAGAGAGCCAAATGGGCAGAACCAGAGCCCAAGCGATGGAGGCAACCTTGGAAACAGCCTCGTCTTTCTATCTGCCTCTCCTCTCAGGGGGGTTCGAGACATCGCCTCAACCAAGGGCTGCTAGGAGAAAGGGCTTTTAACCTGAAGGCAGAATTAAGATCTTTCATTCCATCAGTTCCTGCCAATTTATATTCACACACACACACACACACACACACACACACACACACACACACACACAATGCAACCAACCCCACAGAGAGGTGGACAAAGGAAACAAATTGCCAACGCACCAAGATCTTTGCCACCGCCGTCAAATGCAGCTCTCTCCTGAGCAAAGTCTTCTTAGAACAGCAAGGAAGGAAACGGACATGGGAACGAGGTCCATTTCTGACTTCTGAGATGATGAAAAATTAAAAGGGGGGCAGGAGATGAAATGAAGTCTGTGCCATGTGCACAAAGCCCTCCACCCACATTCCCAAAGGGAGATGAGAAAGGAAAAGCAAGGGAAGAAAGTCCAAAGCCCACAGCCAATACTGCCGGAGAGCCATCAGACAACCCCCACTGCAGGAGAGCCATCAGACAACCCCCCATTGCAAGAAAACCATCAGACACCCCCCCACTGCAGGAGAGCCATCAGACAACCCCCCCACTGCAGGAGAGCCATCAGACAACCCCCCCACTGCAGGAGAGCCATCAGACAACCCCCCCACTGCAGGAGAGCCATCAGACAACCCCCCCACTGCAGGAGAGCCATCAGACAACCCCCCATTGCAAGAAAGCCATCAGACAACCCCCCCACTGCAGGAGAGCCATCAGACACCCCTCCACTGCAAGAAAACCATCAGACAACCCCCCCACTGCAGGAGAGCCATCAGACACCCTCTCACTGCAGGAGAGCCATCAGACACCCCACCCCCGGAGCAGGAGAGCCATCAGACATCCCCCCCACTGCAAGAAAGCCATCAGACAATCCCCCCACTGCCGGAGAGCCATCAGACACCCCCCCCACTGCAGGAGAGCCATCAGACACCCCACCCCCGGAGCAGGAGAGCCATCAGACACCCCCCCACTGCAAGAAAGCCATCAGACAACCCCCCCACTGCAGGAGAGCCATCAGACAACCCCCCCACTGCAGGAGAGCCATCAGACACTCCACCCCCGGAGCAGGAGAGCCATCAGACACCCCCCCACTGCAAGAAAGTCATCAGACAACCCCCCCACTGCAGGAGAGCCATCAGACAACCCCCCCCACTGCAAGAAAGTCATCAGACAACCCCCCCACTGCAGGAGAGCCATCAGACAACCCCCCCACTGCAAGAAAGTCATCAGACAACCCCCCCACTGCAGGAGAGCCATCAAACACCCCCCCATTGCAAGAAAGCCATCAGACAACCCCCCCACTGCAGGAGAGCCATCAGACACCCCACCCCCGGAGCAGGAGAGCCATCAGACACCCCCCCCACACACTGCAAGAAAGCCATCAGACAACCCCCCCACTGCAGGAGAGCCATCAGGCACCCTCCCCCCCCGACTGCTGTTCAGGAGAATTTGTCCAAAGACAGAAACTACAAGAGAAATGCACAAGTTAAATATCAGAAAGGTCTGGGAGCCAAAACACGCCAACTGCCCAACAGTTCATTCGACGGAAGAAAATGATGGCACATCTGGTCACAGGTCTGCTGTCAGTGCAGCCAGCACAGACGACGTAAACGGGGCCCCCGCAGATATCGTTTATTCACACCTGTGATCCCGGCTATGTGAAAGACTCCGATTGGAAGGACTGTGGCTCAAGGCCCGCCTGGACAGAACAGTTGGTGAGACCCTCTCCTCAAACCATGGCCGGGCGCTGACGTGGCACACTGGAGGTTCAGTGTCCAGGGCAGCCTCAGGCAGAAAAGTCCGCGAGATTCTTTTTCTCCAAGGAGAGAAGTCCTGTCTTGTCTACGGGTGGACTGCAAGAGAAGGGGGACCACCAAGAACCTGGCTGGCAAGGAAGGAAGAGCCTGTGTGAAAAACAACCAAGGGAAAAGCTGGTGGAGATACAGCGCCAGTCTAGCAAGGGCCAGGCCCTGAGTTCAATCCCAGTTTCTGCCCCCCAAAAACCAATTTATCCAGAAATGTTTTCAGGAGAACCAGGTAGGGAGAGAAGAGAGACATTGGAGGATAAAGATATCCTTCTATACTTCGGTTTGGCCTATATAGACATGGAAGGAAGGAAGGAAGGAAGGAAGGAAGGAAGGAAGGAAGGAAGGAAGGAAGGAAGGAAGGAAGGAAGGAAGGAAGGAAGGAAGGACTGTCTCAAAAGCAGTATGCCCTGGCAAGGTAACTGTGGCTCGTTGCCCAAGAGAGCCTCAGCCATCCCTGCAGTCACCACGTGGTGACAGCTGGACCCCGGTTTCTGTCACTGAGTGGATGGGAGGGCAGCTCTGTCAGCCATCACTCAGACCTGCAGAGAGAAGCAGGGCTGGCTGGTGGGAAGAAGCACCTGGAAAGTCATGGAATGAGTTTTGGATGTCCTGCTGGAAGAATGGATTAGACAGATGCACTTTTCCTCGGGGGTATGACACTGAGCTGGGGTGGGGCACACACAAGAGAAGAGACCAGTCACGAGAAGGGAGAAGACACTTAATTTTTTGTGTCTATAAGCCTACAGCAATGCGTGGGATAATATTTGCATCAAAACTATTTGTGTACAGGCTGGGTGCTGGTGGCTCACACCTGTAATTCTAGCTGTATCTAGTAGGAGGCTGAGATCTGAGCATTGCAATTTGAAGCCAGGCAGGAGAGCAAAGAGGAAAATCCATGACATTCTAAGCTCCAGTTAACCAGGGGGTGGAAATAACTGGAACTGTGGTTCAAGAGCTCAAGTGCTAGCTGTGAGCAAAAAGCCACGCGAGAGTACAAGACCCTGAGTTTAAGCCCTACTACCTAGGAAAAACCCAACAGAACATAACTATATTCACATACAGGATGGTAGGGAGAGGAAAGATTAACAGAAGGTTGAACAGAGAGGGGAGTTACTCTTTTCTTCTAACTTCCATTCTTTCTCTTTGGCCTATATGTGCATGTCAATCCTAAATTAAGAAACAGCCAATAAGGAAAAACAATTCATTAAATGTGCTCTCTCAAAATTAATTTATAAGCCCTTTCGCTTAGATTTGAAAGGCTCTAATTTAAACCTTTCCTCCGAGTTAACAGAGTTGTGCTTTTAACTGAGCAGTCAAATGCCTTGAAGACATGGATCTCTCTTTGTGATTCTGGAACTGAGAGGTAAGTAGGCCCAGCTAGTGTGGACAAGGAGAGAAATACAAAAGCAAATGAAAATATGTCTCTCGAAGTATTGCAAAAATAACACTCAAAGCTCAGGCATGTCAATTATTCACAAAATTGGTGGCCATCAGAACGGGTAAGTAAACTAAAATGCATTAAATAGCTACGTGGTAGATAGGCATTAAATTGTGTTCTTAAAGTTTTTATTAACAAGGAAGCATGTTACAATGTGAACTGTAAAAGTGAAACAGGTAATTCAGGATAAATAAGCTATTCTTATTAGATAAATTTAGGTAGAGATCACATACATATGTATGCATATATAGAGAAGAATTCATTCCTCTGGCTCAAAACATTATGATGCCCTAAAATTAATAGCAGATAAACATACGGTAAGGACTGTGGCTTGTTTTAAGTTTCTCCTTTTTACTTTTCTGCTTGTTCCACTCTCACTGTCATATCTTAGTATGTTCATCTTGAAAACAAATAAAATAAACAAAGCAACGGACTTCCAGAGAAAATGACAGAGACATCCTTCCAAACGAGCTGGTTCTTAGTTACTTAGCAATTTTGACAAGTTACGATTGTAAAACATATGCACATTATTCTCTCCTGTTGCACTGAGTCAAGAGAATTCCAGAAATATATCTGGTGTCTAGTTACTCTTACATTTCAGCAAATACCACATTCCATATTTACACCTCCTTTGTGCGGTCCATTCACAGGCCATCTAGGACTTGAATGTACAGTGTTAGGGAATCTCGTTGGCTCCAAGGACAAACCTGGGCAGGAAGAAACAAAATGCAGGTCCTTTGGGAATGAAGGTTAGTCCAAGGTCAAAGGTCTGGGTTTACATTGTCTGCATGATGCATTGCCCTAACTGTCTTAAAGTCTCAGCAGCTAAGACAAGAAAGCACATTCTCTGCCAGCAGCCACGTCTATACACATTGAAATGAGCAAGACGTCTGTTCATGAAATTAAGCATATCAGAAACTCAACACTGAGTTGTAGGTGTGGTTCGGTATTCGTGACTCATGCCAAGAAGTTATCTCCATTTTAAAAGTTCAAGATGGTTGAAACAGAGTGACATCCCTCGTTATTGGTTTATATATATATATATACTATTAAAATAAAAAATACATAAATAAAATATATTACAATAGATTAAAATATCATATAATGATTTATTTATAATATATATGTGATAATATAATAACTTAAAATAAAATATTATATATATCAGCTGAGATTCTCCATCCAAGACTAGTATTTCTTGGGTTGATATATATATATATGTGTATTCATACATATATATATATATTCAGTAGCCTAGTGGGGTGGCATATCTTCCCTACATGTTTGAGACTTTGCCTACCCTTAACCAGCCTTTCCTAGTATTTAAGAAACATTTCTACTAATTGCCGCACAGGTAAATGCAAAGAGAATGGCACTTGCTCAAACTTACACAGGATTACTGTACAGGCAACAGGCAACAGAGAGACTCAAATTTCTAACAGAATCATCCTATTAAAAGGTCCTTTCCAGGCATGCTTGCATGTGTGTGTGTGTGTGTGTGTGTGTGTGTGTAGATAAACCTGTGTATATGTGTGTGTATAAATTTCTTAATGAATTAGACTGCAGATATTTTAATGACCTTTCAAAATTCATGCAGTTATTCAGTTCACCTGAAATCAGTATTCCTACCCCATTAAGGAAACTGTTGCTAAGAAAGGCCAGTTCGAGGGTGAGCATTAGGTGAACCTTATTTTATTTCTAAGAACATCTACAGGCTTCCTTCCCTTGCTGCTTTTGCACACAACTGTAGCACAGTTGGAGAAAAGTGCTTCTCCGACAATATCACAAGGCCCTTCTAACCTGTTGGAGTTTATGGCATAATTCTACACACACTGCGGGCTCAAAATCCAGTAATTTTTATTTTATATGTCAAGTTGTATTTCATCACCCACAAACCCACTCATATCGAAATGATCAGTCAAGTGCTCATTCAGTGGGTCACAATGTCTATACCATCTTTGGTTTTAAATTCAGAGATCTCTAAAATAGAGCCAGGGACTAGATGTACCAGATATAATACAAATCTACAGAGTGCAGCTACTACTTTCTCTCTTTCTATTCTTTACTCTTCTCTAAAAGGGAAAGGACCCATGTTGTATAACAAGATGGCCACAAATAACTAACATTCCTAAGAGCCAGTGATCCTTATTGACGGATAATCAACCCAAGCTAAACACCAAGATGGCACTGTGTATCACACGTATCAAATCTAGACACACACACACACACACACACACACACACACACACACACACACAAAGCAAATGTGGGGGCAGGGAGGGGAAGTAGAAACTGAACTTAAATTTTGCTAATGCAATTTGATATTTTTCTAAGAGCGTAGCAATAGGCAAAACCCTTAATCCATGTTTTCTCAAAAAATCTTTCAGTCACTAAGTTTTAAATCATCTCTCAATATATCAAATTCTTCCTATTGTAATGGAAAAAGAGCAATCCTGCACATTACCCATCGTGTCATAAAAATCCAGAAATTGTTTTAATTGGTTTTGAATGAAAGCATTCTTCTGCATTCCTAATCATATTTCTACCCCTTAGGCTAATATGAAAAATCGAATTGCCTTCACATCGTGCATGGGATGAACATTTTGTTACAGAGAATCCCCAGCACAGAGAATCCACAAGCCTGCAAGTGGGAGTCAAGTGCATTCTCTAAATAAGTAGCGTGAGACACACGCCCCGTGAGAAAGGAGGCCTCATCAACAGCTCGTGGGTCATTGTTTCCCATCCTGTTGGGGTTTTCCTGATTCCTCTCCCCACTTCATCCTGTTGGCGTTTAGTCACTGCGAGCTATGGCATTTCCAAGCATAGGACCCATCCAGCGTTTTTCCTAAGAGTCCTGACTTGGTATCCCTCATACCTTCAAATGGCTTTTAATCATTGAAGGGCACAGAAAGAAGCTCTGTTTTGTCACTGGACAAGGAGCATCGTTTCAGGAGGGCAAACACACCCATCGTTTACAGGAAACCTGCTGTCCCTGACACAGCCAGTGAGACAAGACAGCAGTCAGTAGTCTGTTCCAAGGAGAGGTTTCACTAATATTCACCTTTGTTAATATTCAAATATTAATAGTCAAG